>NW_009198539.1:0-201 GCF_000690835.1 Fulmarus glacialis | reverse complement strand
TCTCCAGCGTCTCTCCCGAGCTGATCTTTTCCTCTTTAAATAGACTGCACCGCTCAGTCCCTCCTGGTGGCTTTCCAGTCTTTATTTTGCTTCTAATAACGATGCAGTTCAAAACCATCCTCTCCTCCCGGTCCCTCCAGGAAGCCCCTCGCCGGGCGCTGCTCGCCAAGCGTGCGGCCAAGCGCGCGGGCTCCTCGGAGG
>NW_009198538.1:39462-56922 GCF_000690835.1 Fulmarus glacialis | reverse complement strand
TGCCTGCCGGGTTAAACCACAACACACAGTAATTTAACTCAGTGACTAAACAGTAGTGTATTTCAGCCAGCTGGTACACAGTTTTTTTTGGCTGTTCAGTATGTTTGTGACTTTACATTGACCATAGTCAAGAGTTTAGATTAATTTTGTATGGTGGTACTAAAATAAGTTGACTCTCTGGAGGGGTCCTATTGTGTCTTTTGTGGTGTTTTTTTCTTAAACTGTGTTAAGTAAATGATTGAAAAAAAAGTGCTTAAGATCTACATGCATAACTAATTCTGGAACATTCCTGGTTATTGCAGTTGAACAATGTTTGATATATCTAAATAAATGTCATAAGAGCTCAGGGGAAAGTTTATTTGTCTAGTAATCTCCATTTTCTTTCTGTTTATATTGTGTTGTATCTTGTTTTGTTATTAAAACTCAATGTCAGAAACTGTTCTGTCTTGACCCTTTGAAGTAGAAATGTTTTGGTGATGCTAGTTTTCTTTTGCTATGAAATTGATTGCAGTTTAATGGTGAATGAGGAATAAGGTGTTTTGTGTTTGGTTGGTTGGATTTTTTGTGGTGTGGGGGTTGTGTAGTTTTGGTTGGTTTTGTTTCATTTTTAGTAAGTGGTGGTGGTGGTGGGGAACCCAGCAAACATTTCCATTCTGGAAAAAGCTCCGTGAGATGTAGGCCAAAAAAATAACATTTTACTGTTTTGCAAATTATTCTCCCTCAACAAGTTCATAACTTCAGTTTGTTTTTTCCAGGTAATCTGGGGCTGGTTTTGGTATAACTTCAGCAGCAGGAAGAATGGTTTTTAGAACTTGATTTGTACTTGGCTCATATGATGATGGTATTTCTTTTTGGTAGAATGGGATGTGTGATGTCTTAATATGTGAGAAGTAGCCTAAGGTTTGGTTTTTTTTTTTCCCCTCAAATATTAAGATTGATTTCTAGACGTTGTCTGTGTGAGGAGGCTGGACGATTTGGGAAACAGTATGAAATGATACGATACAAACTTGACGTACCATCTGGTCTTAAAATTGGTCTTAAACTTCTAATAAGGCATGATAACCTGTGAGGAAGGTGAAGGAATTTCCCATACAACTAGTATCTCTTCGTAGCTTGGAGGCCAAATGGATTAGTTTTTAGGCTAAAAGTTCTTAATTGATCTCTGCTATAGGAAGAAAACATGAGCCTTTTGTGCTAGATTACTAGTTTGATTCTCAAAGTAGAATTTTTTAAGCATGCTGTAATGTCAGAGGCTCTCCTTTAGTAAACTATTGTAGCTTCTTTAACATATTGTGATCTTTAAGTCTGCATTTAAACTCTGAGCATTTTATCTTTTTGTTCTGGATAACAGTGATGGTTTTAATAGAGGGGAGAACAGTTACTAGTTTTAAAATGTTTTTCTCTTAAACTTAGAAATACCCACGATGCATCAGGATTTATCAGGCTTCTTGTTACCTTTCCCTTCTCCTGTTTTCCTCCCCTCCTCAAAGTGAGAAATGTGGGAAGGGTGTAACAGGTTAGCCTATCAAAGCTTGCTTCTGGGACATCAACGTGGACCTCTGTTTAATGCAAGAGTTCAGAATAGCTGTTCGCACCACTGACTAACTGTAGAGATAAGAATGGTTATCTTTCTTTATCAGTGAATATTTCTCTGTAGAAAATAGCCATTTCAGCAAAATGATCTAGACTTAGTCACACACATCTGGCTTGTGGGAATCTGGTGTTCAAGTCTAGGAGCCTCTCTTGGTGGAGAGTACTCAAACCAAAAGCAAAACATATTTGGGGTAGGCCATAAACGTCAAGAAAACTTTTTTAACAGTGTGTAATTCACTCCAGTGTGTTTGGCTGAAGAATTGTTAGTAAATCTTGAATCTCTTCGTTTTCTCTATCAAACATATGTAAGAAAAGCATTGTGTTCTCTAAGGCTGTGGGATTTCTCTTGTTCCATGCAAGCATTCTTTCTAAGGTGTTTTTTTTAAGAAGGTTTGGCTGAAGGGCAAATAGATGACTCATTCAGTACCTAGATGTTGATTAGAATGGAAGGGGTTTGTTTATTGTTGCCCTGAGCTCTTCAGGATTCTCCTTGGGGAAACTTGAAGGTTGAAAAAGCTAGAAAGCTTACTGAAACTTAGCAACATTTTTCTAAATTCTTGAATAATTTAACTTAAATCAAATTATCACTGGTGTGATATTCTGGCTCACTATAGTCTGTTATACACACAGGGATGCTCACATTTGCACGGTGTGGACAGGAGCCTAGTGCAGACAGAGCCTGCATTAAGTAGGATTGTGTATTTGTTTGACTGCTAGAGGCTTTGTTTCTTTTTGTTGCTCAGTATATCCTGTGTTGCTTGTAAATAAATACTGCATTGCTTTTTGACCACAAACTATTACGTTTATGAATTTCACTTCTCTTGAAGATGATCTAATCTTAAATGGTCTTTATTACCTGCTTCTGCTGTTCCAGTGGGGCTTGGTGCAGAGGTGAAAACGTCTCACCCCTCTCTAAGTATCTTGCAGAATTTTGAGTGAAGAGGGTTTGTGAAAGGGAAGGAGAATGCAAGGGGAGAAGCGATGCTAGTTGTCTGTGGGTTAAGCCTGGATTTGTAGCCTGTGTTTCACTTAAGACACTCTAGTGTGCTGTTGAAGCTAGCCTAGGGTCTTCAGAAATGCCTAGCAAAGAGGAATCTAGTTATTTTTTTCATTAAGTTTGTGTTTGGATATGTGTGGGCCTCAGAAAATTGGAGAGGAACTTAAGATTTTTAGAATAGTAGCTGGCTGGAGGAACATAAACTGCTCTGATGGGATTGATTAGAAGAATGCTGTAAGGGAAGTTGTTTACCCTGACACAGTTGTTCCAGGTGCAATAATATTGTTGCTTTTACAGCTTGAGGAAAAATACTACTGCTCTTTGAAATAAGCTTCTGGGAACGTCTTCGTTTTTCCAAGTTAAAAGCATAGCAATGCTATGAAAATTCAATAGTAAAACCTGTTGCAAAGTAAACCATAGTGGTAAGTTAATAAATGGAAGTAAACAGTGAAATATTACAGATTTAGGAGGAGGAAGGTAGAGGGAGAAAATATCTTTCAGTGTTCACTGTGAACTTGGCTAGAAACAATGGAATTAAAGTGTGCATATTTTCATTTCTATATTATTTTCAGTAACTATGAAGCGTTCAGAATTCCTACTATGTTACGAGGCAGTCATATGAACAAGTATTTGAGGTAAAATAAGTCAAAGAAGGATCAAAGAAGTAATTTATTTGAACTGAGTTTTAAGACCTGTATCCGAATACTGTATGGACTTCCCATTCATCCTCTGTTTGTGTGGTTTTTCCTTTTTTATTTTTCCTTGCTCTGTATTGAGACTATTTTTGTATTCAGAACAGACTGCAAAAGCAGATTATTTCTTGTTTGTTTTTTCTTTTAGAATCTTAAAAGTTTTGACCCAGGTGAAAAACACTTTAGTAACACTTCATGGAGTGATGTCTCTCCTTGGGAATCTGTGGGCAAAAGGAAGGTATGTATATTTGTGTTAGAAATTTTGGGTAGACGTTCATGTGGAGTTACTGAATTTTATCACTTTTCTCACGGTCCTGGAAAAGTTAAAATAACATGGTTTTTATGGTTAAAAAAAAAAAAGCTTTAACATCTCTTTTCCTATGTACTGTTAGTCAGGGAGTAATCTTTCATTTCCTCTGTGTTCTTCCCTGTAACACAGCTGGTTATAAGGACTATATATGCTGTTTGCTGTCTTTAAGGGTACAACCTTGAACATCAGTATTTAAGATGTCACACTAATGTTCTGCCATTTTAGCCTAATCTGATGTGTAGTCTTAACATGCTTTTACATACAACATGTTTCTTGTTTCATTGAAAGGGTGAAAATGTGATTGCACAGATGTGAATGGATTAAGCTGAAATTATCATTAGCGGTTTGGGATAGGGTTGCAGTGGAAAACATCTTCCAGTTAGATTTATGTGTGAAACAGCTTTTAGTTCTGTATAGCTGAATCTTGTGTGAAGCTAGAATCTACAAGAAAGGCAGGGTTGAGATGAACAAACCAAAGGATTTCCGTAATTTTATTTTCTAGCAAGTTTCTAAGATACTATGTAGAGCATAGGAGTGTATCCAGAAGAAAAGGTAGTCTTTTCCAGTCTTGCTGAAGAGTCTTAGGGCTCCTGATTACTTGCATGAGGAAGGGCTGTCAATAGCATGTAAACAGCAGTGGGTCTGCTCTTTTCATCCTGAATCAAAAGGTAATGGTTTAGAATAGTGTGGTGGTGGTTTGCCAGGATTTTTTTATCTGCCTTTACCATCTTTAAAACAAGCTGAGGCTGCCACGTGCAATAGTTGCATGAAGAAAGCCCTCAACATTCAGGCTGACCAAACAAAGCCACTCGGTCTTTGCCAAACTGTCATTTAGTAGAAGGTGATGCCTTCCGCCCTTCAGGACCTTTGTCTGCTTTGTCTCCTAGTTCTCCTTTCCTGAACTTGGGTTTACACATTTAAGACTGGAGGTTCATCTGTTCACATGAATTTGTGGATGCAAGAGTCAAATGTGACTTGTTGTTGATTAGGTCTGTAGAGACAGATTGCGTCTAGCCTCTTAGCGCCACTTCAGATAAGGCTTACAGTTACCTTCAGTCAAGACTACCTTTAGTTTAGGTGAATGGAATAAATCCAGTTAATGGTATGATGGTCTCTCTTTTTTTTTTTTTCCTCCTTTTTTCTTTCTTTATCTACATGGAAAACTTCTCCTTTTATCAGGTCTGCTAGCTTCAGTCAGCATGTTATCTGAGCTCTAGCCTTGCTGATGTTGTCTTTTTTGCCTTTTCTTCCACCTTCTGACTAAAGAAAGAAATTCAGTGTTGGGAGATCTTTTGTGTTAGATGTGCAGGGGAGGTTCCCCCTCCTCCCCAGGCATGAAACAGGAAAGAGGATGAAGACAGAGCAAGTGAAGCTTCCTGTCTAAAACTTAAGATGAAGGGTTTTTTTTTTTTCTGTCTTCTTTCCACAGTCCTTTAGGAAAAATGATCAGCCATTTTGGTGAAAATGGAAAAGAACTAAAAACCATGCACTAGAGAGGGAATTTCTTTCATCCCTATTATCTGGAGAGAGACCAGGCAGAGAGACCTGATCCCTTACCAGAAGGGAGAAATACAGATCCTGACTCTGCTAGTCAGCGTGACCAGTAGTATCTATATC
The DNA here is from genome assembly GCF_000690835.1 of Fulmarus glacialis. Classification (NCBI taxonomy): domain Eukaryota; kingdom Metazoa; phylum Chordata; class Aves; order Procellariiformes; family Procellariidae; genus Fulmarus; species Fulmarus glacialis. Next base: position 51,713 of record NW_009198538.1, on the reverse strand, counting down.
TGTCCAAAAAACAAGATTGGAATCTGATCTGATGAACTTCAGTGTAGAGTTTGTAATGTGTTGCTGTGGAACAGATTTGCCAAGCTATGTCTTTTGGATACTAAACTTCTTCTTATCCATTTTCCTTAAACAACTGTGGTTCCTTGATATATATCATTCACATATCTTGGTATTATGCTGCCTAGATTTGGGAGAAAAGAAGTTGGTCCTTCAGGATGTTCTATTCCAAAGTTTCTGCCATAAGATGAAAAGAAGTTGTTTGAGGTACATTGGAATCTCAGTAGGCTGGAGAAGATGTCTATTTAGATGAGTTGGTGGTTTCTACCATTAGTACTATTTTTAGGGACACATTAATAATTGTGGAAGAACTTCGGTTTTTGGAGGCTATCGTGTCTTTCTGCTTGTCTCTAGGTTGTGGGGAATGTGAGACTACACAACAGAAAGTGTTACTGTGTTCTGGGGTATATTCTTTGGAGTGGGACTAATCGAGTTTTCCTAAATGCCTCTAATAAGCCTTTTTGGATTCCATTTGTACAGTTTAGGGATGTATTGGTCAATCTCCAAGACGCTTCAATTTTCCTAAGTGGCTTAGAATTCTTATTATGTCAAATTTTCTGTAAAACTGAGATGCCATTAGTAGACTGCAGCAGCACTTGCAAACATAAAAAGCAGCTTAGATGCGTATGCAAGGAGAACGTGCTGACAAAATGATTTTCTAAGGTATCTGTGTGGAAGAGCTCTATTTCATACAGAAAACATCAAAGTAGCAGGCTTCCACATACTTCTGTTCTGCTGAAACAGAATTTTTTGGGTTTTGTTGTCGTTGGGGTTTTTTTGAGCTAAGTAGTGGGACTTTAGGATTTGTCCTGATTTGATAGAACTCGAAGTACAGAACTTTTTTTTTCTTTTGCTGAAGTCTCATAATTTTTACCTCCATTAAAAAATAAATGATCTAAGAAGGCATGGAACATTATTTCCCCTAGACTTACCAGTATGCAGGTATTGGGGTGGTTTCCTAGGGGTATACTGCAATGCTTGTTTGTATAAGAAGTAAAAACATCATTACTACGGAATAGTAAATTAATTCAGCACTTGGACCACTTACTTGTGGAGTGTTCTCACTGCACCTAACAACAATTGTTCAGACTTGGCAGCAAGGAAATATTGACAGTGTATTACACTATGGTATAAGTTTACGGGGACAGAAAGACCCAAACTGGAAATGGGGTAGGGGGGAAGTAGAGTGTATGGACCCAGTATTTAAAAGCATATAAGCTTTTCTAAGCCTCAGACAACCAATTAAAATAAGCAGTCACCTCTCTTTGTCATCTGACTTCTTCAGAAGTAAGGCTAGTGAGGTGCAGCTTTTAATAATGCTCTGTATGCTTCATTAGTTCAGTAGTGTCAGTGGCCTTTCTCTACTCAGTATACTTTAAAAGTAAGATTGAAGCTTCTTCTAATTTGCTGTGGTGCTGTTTACTAGCAGCTGGGACCAGACACCTAAAGAGTATAAGTAGAGGATAATTCACTGATACCTTCACAGTGCACTTTTCAGCAGCTTTAGCCAGCCAGTGGCTTTATCTGACCCAGTCTTTTGAATTTGGAGGTTAATTTTGGTTATCATCAGGAGACTCTTCTAGTACTGCTAATAGATGACACCTTCACGGCTGTATGAAATGACAAAAAAAAAAACCTGCACAAATTTTTGCTACAGTTCTTTATAATGTGTCTGTGACATGTTTGTGAGTGATCTAGCTAGGCTGGATGCTGTAGTGGTGGAACAGCTTATTCCCTTTGGATGGTGTTTCGTAAGGTGCAGAAGTCAGTAAGGTGAAAAACATATCTGAGGGAACAGACAAGTTCCACTAGATGTTTGAGAGTGCAGATTTGTCACCTGGATGTTGCTGTGACTGATTCTGTAGTTTTTGGCAGGAGCCAGGGTTAACTTCCTAGGAAGCTGATGAGAAAAAATGGTTGACAGGGCTACCAGTTTTTTGGAAGGAGCAAATAACGTTCATATGGATGTGAAAAGTAATGCTGTCAAGTGACATGTAATTGAGGGAGCAAACCACCATTTAGTGGAAGATAGTTAGGTTTGTTTTTATACAGTTAAAATATTTTTCTGAGGAGAATCTATATGCTCTTTAATGAGTGTGCTAGAGGAAATTTCTTAAAGAAATTACTGTGATGGGATGTCCAGTATGTTGAGATAATACAAAGAGGTCATTGCTGCTTTATCATAAAAGGGAGTTTTATTCCTTTCTCTTTCTATTATTAATCTGGCTCCAAAAGAATATTCTTAAAAAAAAGTATGTCTTTTGTGGCTTTGCTGGGAGAGGTGCTTTTGGAGAGCTTTCAGTGAAGGGTAGGGTATTGAAATACACAGAATCCCCCCACCCCTTCTCTCTTCTCTCTTTTTCTCCAGTAGATAGGAGGTGGCCCCGAACTAAATAAAGCTTTAAAAGTGTCATATTAAAAGGGCTGCTATTCCTAATTGCTAAGGCTTCACCTCCTATGTATAGTGGCATACAAATTCTTCTTAGCCTTGTTCTGTGATTCCAATCTTTAAAAATGGGCTTCAGAATTACTTCTTGCAAACTGGAGTAGAAATGAACTTACTTAAGGCTTCTTAATAAATTATAAAGAAGCAAAAAGGGCACAAACATTTCTCCCTTTAAGTATGTAATCTTTAAATCTGCTTTTCAAAAACAGATCTCCATGAAACTGAGAAGATACATGCTATACATCCAATGAAGGCATTTTTGACAGGTGGTAGTGCAGACTTACTTTCAAACAGATAACAGGGATTTAGGAACTGGCAGTTTCTAAGTGGATGTTTTTGTTTTGTTTGCAGAGATACAGAACAAAGCCGTACTGCTGTAGCTTATGCAAGTTCTCGTCAAAATTGCTTACTTCATTCAAGAATCACTTGCACCGTTACCATGAGGATGAAATGGACCAAGAGCTGGTGGTTCCTTGCCCAAAATGTGCATTTGCTTCTGATCCCAAAATAGTGGGAAAACATATCCGGATGTTTCATTCATCTAATAAAAGAATACAGAACTATACAGTCAGCATTTTGGATGGCATGAAACAATTCAGGAGTGACATCATAAACTTTACATGTCTAAAATGTCACTTTACAGACACATTGTATTACAATATGAAGAAACATGTGCTGATGAACCATTTTCAAAACTTAATAAGTACATATTTTGGCCAGAAACCTGATGAAAGTAAAGAGAATTCTGTTGAGCACTACTGTAAAAAATGTAATGCTTCTGCAAACAGCCAAGATTCTTTAATGTATCATGTCTTGACAGCTGAAACACATCGAGACCTGGAGAACAAACTTCGGTCTGTGATTTCAGAACATATTAAGAAACCAGGACTCGTGAAACAAATGCATATTGCTCCAAAGCCTCCCCAAGGTGTGGCAGTGGCTGCTCCATCTGCAGGGCCTGCCGCTGCCCCAGCAGGTTCTGTCGCAGCTCCGGCTTGCATCCAGCTTGCATTTCCACAGAATAATCAAAGCCAGAGTGTGGTACAGCCAAAAGCAGTTCAAAACACAGTCAGATCACTGACTGTTCCAAGTGCCTCTGGTAGCCTTCCACATACAACTTCTGCTCCGGTTGTTACCCCGTCGCATGTTACTCTTGTATCTAGTAACCTTCCCGTAGGTCAGAATAACGTTAATATTCAGCCATCGCCTTCCCAGCCTATCATTGTTTCCCATAGTCTCGCCCTTCATCAGCCTGTGAAGGCTGGAGCTATTCCTCTTAATCCTTCTGTTGGGACTGTAAATAGTACTGTGGCTCCCGCAGTTCTTCCTCTTAATCAACCTGTCAGGCCTGGGTTCTTCCCCATTAATCAACCCATTGGTACTATAAATGGTCCGGTTGCAGCTGGAACGCTACCTGTTATTCAGCCTGTCAGCCCTGTGAATCAACCGGTTGCACCAGGAGTTCTCTCTGTCAACCAATCGCTTGGAAATGTGAATAGACCCCTTGGTCCCAGGGTCCTTCCTGTGGCCCAGACAGTTGCGTCAGGGGTTCTCCAGCTTAACCAGCCTGTTGCCTCTGGGGTTGTTCCTGTCAGACGGCCTGTCAGACCTGGGTTTGTTCAGCTTAATCAACCTGTTGCCCCAGCAGTTATCCTAGTAAATCAGCCAGTTCAACCTGCGGTTTCTCAAAACACAACTTTTTTGACTGCAGGTTCTATACTTAGGCAGTTGATTCCAACTGGTAAGCAGGTTAATGGGATACCTACGTACACGCTTGCCCCAGTTCCAGTTACTTTGCCTGTACCTCCTGGTGGTGGAGTAGCAACTGTTACCCCACCCCAAGTGCCCATCCAACTAATGCAGTCTGGGACAGTAACTCAGTCGTCCCAGTCACCGGCTAGTGCACCCTCTCCTCCAGTGGTTTTAACGTCTCAGAATGTATCGTTACAAGCCTCCCCACCTGGTCCTGAAACAAGTCAGGCTATCAGACAGGCTAAGCAGTGGAAGACTTGCCCTGTTTGCAATGAGCTTTTCCCATCAAATGTCTACCAGGTGCACATGGAGGTGGCCCACAAACATGGTGAAGTAAAAATGGAGGAAACCCTGGAACCTGACAAACTTGCAGCTTGTGCACCCTTTCTGAGGTGGATGACAGAAAAGACAGTCCGGTGTTTCTCTTGTAAATGTTTTCTCTGTGAAGAAGAGCTCATGAAACACCTCTTGATGCATGGCTTAGCTTGCTTGTTTTGCACAGTTACTTTCCATGACTTAAAAAGCCTCGTGGAGCACAACAAAACTACACACAATGGGAAAAAGCAGTTACATGCAGATTATAGCAACAGAGGGTTTCAACTAGGTAATGATGCTCAGGGTGACCTTGTATTTCCACACTTTGATTTTAGTACAGCGTTACCAAAAGAAGACATTGGTGAAAGAGAAGTACATTTGGCAGTGCTTGCTGGACTAAATTCAAGGACACTTGTCCCTGTTTACATCAAAGTGAAACCTCAGACAGCAGAAGTGAACAATAAATGCAACAAGAAAGTGTTAACCTGTCCCTTTTGCTTTGGTACATTTGTTAGTAAAGAAACCTATGAAATGCATTTGAAAGAGCGGCATCATATAATGCCAACTGTACATACCATTTTAAAGTCTCCTGCTTTCAAGTGCATCCACTGTTGTGGTGTGTACACTGGAAATATGACTCTAACAGCTATTGCTGTACATTTGCTCCGTTGTAGAAGTGCTCCCAAAGACAGCAACTCAAGTGTGAAGATGCAGCTTGAGCGTACTGAGAAGAAAGAGCTACTGTTTGTGAACGGTGAAAGGCATGATTCTGTGATACTGAAAAGAAAGCAGTCGGAGTCCTGCTTTGTTGCAGAAGACCAAAGGAATAAGGAACAGCAGCCTCTGAGCTTAAGTACTGGCATAGCTCTATCTCCAGAAAAAGAAGTGAATTCAGGGGTAGTGCCTTTCAAACGACAAAAGATTAATACTAGGTCTGAGATGAAGAAGCTTCCTTCTAGTGAGGATCTTCGCATTCTAGCAGTAGATCCTAAACAGTATGATCACAATTCGTATGAGGCTCAAAAACAGTTTTTGACAGACTACTTTCACGAGAGGCCATATCCTTCTAAAAAAGAGATGGAATTACTTTCCTTGCTGCTATATGCGTGGAAAATTGATGTTGCATCATTCTTTGGAAAAAGGAGGAATATATGCTTAAAGGCGATAAATAATCACAAACCATCTGTGCTGCTGGGTTTCAGTATGTCTGAACTAAAAAATATTAAGCACAGTTTGAATATAAAAGATGAACCATTAGATATGTAAACAAGCTTTTTATAACAGCTAAAAGCAATCCATAATTGCATACTTACCGATTTAGCAGTTTATTGTATTATTTGTTTTAACTTGAAGACTGGCCTGTTGAAGGGTGCAGTAGTACAAAAAGTCTCGTTCAGTTGTGACTGTTATTGTGAAAGGCACACGTAGTTGTGTATTTGAAAAAGCTAAAACCTTCAGACTTACATATCTGGAATTTGTTTTAGCTTTTTACTTTTTCTGGAGTAGTGGTTTTTTTGGGGTGTTTTTTTTTTTTGTTCCGTTTCCCTTTCTTCCCCTCCAGGCTCCCATTACACTTTTTATACCACCATGTAAAACATTTGTCCTGTTAAAAACGAATTTAATTTTATTTTTCTGCAATGTCATCATCTTTTCTAAACAATAAAATATATAATGTTGGTTAAAATACTGAGGTAAACTACATGGAAAACATCTATTTGATTATTTGTGTTTCTAAGTCCTAATTTTTTTAACCTGTTTTTGTTTTATCTACTGAAGAAGCGATTGTAGCCTTTACATCCATTGCCCCTTCAAATTCCCAATGCACTGGTAGCAATAAAATACATGGCAATCTTTTTTTTCCCCAGTCAGAATACCTGTGCCAGTTAAGTCTGGTGACTTGTAGTATCTAACTAGTATTAACATGGTGGGGATTGAGGGGCTTCGGGGTGCCTATTGAAGTGTTATAATTAACTGACTTGAAATGGTTGTGTCATTATCTGTTAAATAGATCTTGCTAACCGGAAGTGTTTACTCTTTTTGTTGGTGTTGAAGCCTGGTTGTTTAAATACCTACTGTTCAAAGCTTGGTGGCAGCATTTGGTTTCTTTTCTTTTCAAAAAGCATAACTGCTTTGGAGAGTGTCAGATTGCTTTGGTATGTGGAGTATGAGACTTCTGTGCACATCACTTACCTGTAGAAGCCCTGTCCAAATATCACCAAGGTTCAGTGAAAAATCTGATTTTTATTTTAAATTGCTGTTGCATGAGGTAGTAACTGAGCAGTGCCTCCTCCCCAGCAAATTAGATACATGGCTTGAAGTCCTTTGAGTCAGCAATTGTACAAACTGAAACTGGATGAATTGGTAGCATCAAGACTTTAAATGTTGAGTACCTGAACCAATGATACTCATGTAGTGATTGTTTTTCATTGTTCTGTAGAGAGCATAGGAATAGTATCAAACCCAAATAGACTGTCTTGTTCAATATGAACTAGCATCCCTATTACAGATTACAGAAGAGCTGTTGGGAAGGTTCACTTGAGTTGAAGAACAAACTGTAGTACTGGTGGCCACATTGAGGCCTTGTTTAGTACTGTCCTTTCTTTCTGGATGTGCTTGGTTTCATCTGGCTTGTCACACAGTGCCTCCGATATTCATTAATAGCCAGTTATAAAATAAATAACCTATAATACGCATTATTTTTTCTTCCTCCTCTTCATCCCCCTCTCCCCACCTTTCTTTCCCAGAAGAAAAAAAAAAGAGCAGGTTCTTCTGTCAGTTCACTTGTGCCAGTGTTACAAGGAAAGGGTGATATGCCCAAGCTTATTTCTATTTTTTTTAAGTAGTAAGCATACTTTTGCCCTGTGCAATAGTTTTCAAAGCAGATACAGAATTGGTTTTTGTGCTGTTTCTGAAAGGGCATGACATTTTTAGCAGCATTTGGTGACTAGCCACCTGAGGTTCTATAAGCTGTTTGAAATTCTATTTTGGATACAATCTTGATATTTTCATATTAATAACTTCAGAGAATTTTAATGTATATGTAAAATACAGTTAACTTAAATGGAGAGAATATGCTATTTGGAAAAACCTAGTCATTTAATAGCAGTGTTGAAATATAAGCACCATTTATGGGATTGTCCGCACACCCCACTCCAAAGAGTGACAGTGAGTAAGCAGCAGTGTGTTCTTACAGCTCACTGAAAATAAAAAAATGGTATTTGTGCATAGCACAGTTCATTAACCAGTTTGAAAGACTCTGAGTGAGGATGAGGGATGCGCTGTCAAAGTTCTGAAATCTAGGCACTCATTTTCACGCTTAAAACCTTGATACTGTGAGCCCTGTAGTAGTTCTGGGTAGTTCTGGTATCGTGAAACTCCAGCAGGGAGGAATTTGTCAGCATGCATTGGGGGAAGGCTTGCCATGAATAGTTAAAGATTGTTCTTCAGGTAACAGCATTGTTTGGAGTGGGGAGCTGGGAAGTCATTTCAGGGTTCATCCATGCTTGGGGCACCAAGGGAGCAGTCCAGTCTTACCAGAGTTTTCCTACGTAGTGTCTGGTGGTGATGTTAAGCATTTTATTGTTGGACTTTGATTTCACAGTTTCAAATAAACCAGCTTTCTAACTTTCTCTTAGGTGTGTGTGCAAATGATTACCTATCCTCTCCCTCCCCTTCTCCCCCCTTTTTTAATAGATTTAGGGAACTTGATATAAAAGTTTCTTTTGGTGCAAAATAGCTGTTAAAAGACACAAAAGGAAAGTAAGACTTAGAACTTAGATCCAGATGCTTTAGGTAGACCTTAGTGCATTACAGTAATACCTTTTTATTATCTCAAATACTGACAGCTTGCATATATGATTGTAGCAAGTTCCTTATGGGAATAAAAAAAAATACCTGCATGTATTCTGCTTCTGAAATGGAGAAATCTCTGTGTTCAAGAAATACTTTGTTGTGGTGTCTTGAGTTTTTGAGCAGAAAAGTTGTGCTTGTGAAATAGTGTGATAACTTATTATTTGAATATGTAGGAGGAAGGATTATTACTATAACGTGACTTGGTCATGTTTGTTCTGTATACATTCATGTGCTGGGAGTTAAGTTAATATTGTTTGGTAAACTGATGTTTTGGAAGGGGACAAAAACCAAAACACCTTTGTGATTGGTTTTCAGTACTGTATTGTGTAGAATACTACAGTTCACCATCGCATCAAACTTTTTTTTCTCTTCACTGTTTTAAGTTGTTCAGGAAAGCTTAGGGGCTTACTTAAGTAGCTGTTAAATATAATTCTGAGTGTGCAATTCCCAACAAATATCTCTACAAAACTATAATTCTACTGCAGCTGGCTGTGCCATTTTCAGACATACATTTGTCAAACTTAACTGGGCACATTTTTCTAGGGAAGATACTTGATGCTAAGTAGCAAGGTACGGATACTCAGAGAAAAACGCTGCAGTCTAATAGCAAGGGAAAAAAAAGTCCAAAAAAACAACCTTCAGAAAATGTGTATAGCTTGTTTTAAAGCTCGGAAGAATTTTCACTCGTTCCTCTGCAAAATGTATGAGAAAAGGATGAATTGAGGGTATTCATGAATGAAGCTGGACTTTCGTGGTGCTGCATTTAAAGTCTGACCTAACACCTTGCTTTAGTGCCTACGTATCTCCTTTCTCATTTCATCTGTTCTGACTTGACAGGCAAGCTGCAGTTATGACCGTTTCTCTTTTTTCTTAGGTACCAGATCCCAAAATGTGTATGACATAGTTCTTTTTGCTTTGAATTTGTCCAAGTTTAACATACTCGGTTAGAGGGGGCATATGCAGTGTGTGCTTACAGTACTGCCCTGCGTGTTTGAGAAGAGTGTAGGTCTGCAGGTATCAGGAACACGAACATGGGCTGGGTGCCCATCTTCTAATTCCACATAAACTACTATTTATTAACACAGTGTTTTACCTAGTAGTATGTTGAAGAGCACCTTATAATAAAATCAGGGGAAATTAGAGGTCTCAAGTATCTTTGCAAGTATTGTTCTTATTTTATTTTGGCTGCTTGTCCGTTAAATGGGAGTAATAGCAGTTCTTGCCATCCTAGCATATAATGTAGGTGAGTATCTTAAACACTGAGACCGGTAGGTATTTTATGCATCAAGCTGCACCAAGTAAGCTAAGTATGGGACAGATGACAGTGCGTATGTATGAAAGCCATCGGGCACGGACATTTCTGGAGAAAGATCTGATTAATTGTGTTATCAGAGTCAGTGTCATTTTGGCTTACAATCTGTTTGGAAGTGAAAAAGATAGTAAATTTTGAATGGAGTAAAGCAGCATTGCTATCCATGTGCTGCATGGGTACGAGACATAGATTTGCTAAGGAAGACATCTGTGGCTTTAGGTAACTCAGCTGTACTCAGCATGGCGTAGTGCATAGATGTATAGTGAATGAAAGGGTACAGTGAGATTTGGCAGCCTTGATTGTGTCTTCAGCCAACATAGAGCAGTGCAGTTTGACTGGAGGAAGGCAGAGTTCTTTAGCGATATCCGTGTTCTTGATTTTCAACGCTTCGTCAACCGTTTTCCCTTTGACCCACTCCGTACAGTGAGATTTGGGGTGTGGCCGTCTTCCTGGTGTGATTGCTGTAGTCTTTGCTGCTCAGTGGTTCTCGACTGCCCTACATCTCATGGAGTTAGAGCAGCTGTTGTATGAATGACTGAAGAACAATGCACAGTTATGGGTGGATGGAAAAATGCCAAGACACCAACTCAGGCACAGACAAGTAGTATTAATAAATGAGTAGCAGAAGAGAGATTACAGAGAAGCACTGTAGATTTTTAGTTGTTCTTTGCAGGAAAACAGTGAAAGGGGTGAGAAGTTCCCCTGGCAATTTCCAGTCTCCACTGAGAGATGTGGAAGACTGTCTCTTGTCTCTTGTCTTGACTCTAACAAGACTGGGCTTGTTAGCTGTACTGACATGCACGTGGTATGCCAGCAGCATCATCTTTTAGGAAAGGTGATGCAGAAAGGATGCTATTGGAGCCTCTGTGAGATACTATTTTGGTACATAAGGACCTAGTTCTGGAACGTCCATTGTGAAATCATTTCTAGGTCGTGAAGGACAAGTGCCCTTAACTTTATTTATTAAGTCACCTTGCATAGCAAATACACGCAATGTCATCCATCTGCAACAGGACTGGCATCACACACTACACTAGAGACCGAGGACTGAATTACAAGCTTTTCAGAGCTCTCAGAACAGTCTCCTCTCCTGATCTGGGCAGAGAATTCAGGTTGTAAGGGCATTACTTATCCCAAAACAGATAGTTACCTTTGAAAGCATTGGCAGTCTGCTCTATGTGTGAACATGCACGTGATCAAGTTCTGCCTGATTAATGCTACAGTGGCTGCACGTGATCCTCAAGGGAGCTAAAAGTGTAAGGTGGGTTGGTCAACAACAATCCTACATGTAGCGCTGTGTGTTAGCAGAGATGGAAGGCAGAGCGTGAGCAGTACAGCTGAATCTACTCTGTCTGGGCTTGCTTATTCTGGAATAAGAGCTCATTTTAAGGTAGCTGTTGGAACTGGTCTTATTAATGTTACTAATGATGTGAAAAGTGCAAGTCTATTAACCAAACTTGTTAATGGAAGAAAAGCTGTCAGGCAGCATTGGTGTAGAGAAGAGCCAGTATCGTATTTGAAGAATTTGAGGGCTGGGACTTAATACACCACCACCATGATTTATAAACATAGCCAGCATAGATTCACCCACTTGGCTGCTGCTGCTGCTCAAGGCCGATGGTAACCTTGGCACAAACAGAGGTTGAAATGTGACCACCCGTGCGTTCAGCGCGGGATCATACAGAGCCAGCGCTTGGGTCAGGGCCATGGGATTCGGAAACAATGAGTGCGGTTTGGGCAGAAAGCAGGCTTTCAGATGAACACGAGCACTTTAGCTGAGGGGAGGTGTGTGAGGCGGCCGCATCTGGTAGAAAGGGGTGGCCGCCCAGGCTCGGGACCTGGCTTCCCGCGTTTCGGTGGGTGAGGGTTCCGGCAGCAGCACTGGCGGGGGCAGGCGACGGCCTCTCCTGCCCACCGAGCTGCTTGGTCCACTGTCTCTGGAGGGTTGCCACCGGGCTGAGCGGCGGTGCCATCTGCTGCCAGGCCTCCGGAGGCCTCACTCGCTGCGTTTTGGGTGCTGGTATGCGCCTCTGGGAATCTGCAGAGGATGTCTGAGCCCAAGTGCCAGAAAATGATGAGAGAAACGAGTCGGTAGCCAGCGTAGCACTGTGCTGGGCAGTCTCCCTGGGAACGATTACCTGCCGATTCCTGCCAAAAGAACTAGCCTGGTGACAGCCTGAAAGTCCAGCAAAGGAGGGCAGGGTGCTTGCTGGGGTCAGGACATGCCGGTGCATTTCACCTCAGCTGGAGTGTGTTTTGAAGGGGAGTGGGAGCTCCCCATTAAAAACTGCGTGAGGGGTGGCTACTGCAGGCGAATTTCCAAAACGTCTGCCTGTGAGGGCTGGGGGCTGCGCCTTGCGCTCGCTTTCTCTTTCTGGGATGTGTTTGGAAGGGCCTGCATTTTGCTGAACGTGGCCTTGACCAGAGGCAGGTTCGAGCAGGTGGCTGCAGAAGCGAGGAGCGCGAAGAGGAGCTGGGGGCCCTGGAAGCCGGGGGGCTGCGGGAGGGGCCGGGTCA
>NW_009198538.1:0-39415 GCF_000690835.1 Fulmarus glacialis | reverse complement strand
ACCGAAGGGGCCTGGGGCTGCCAGGGGACCACAGCTCCTCGGGCAGAGCAGAGGTCCTTCTTGTAAGCAAGACCTTTGCCACCAGATTCTTCTGATACCATTTCTGTTCTTTATTGGGCATATTAGCTTGGACCAGAGGCTTTCTAATAAAAATTATTCCAAAATATTATTCTAATAAATAAAATGTGAAATACTTATTTAAAAATCTAAAATAGTCTAATAAAAATTATTCAAAAAATTGCATGTACAATTCTGAATGCTTTAGTTTGGGGGAGGAGGGGATGACCCGGAACAACAACAACAGCAATAAACACCTCTTAATAGTTCAAGACTCCTGGGGGAACAGAACTTAGCAAAAAGATGTATTTTAAAAAAAAAAAGAAGACATTTTCTCAGAGCAGATGCTTCTGTGTACTTCCTACTGTTTCTGTTGCCCTAAGCCACATGTACCTCTGGGGCAATGGGGTCAACTGCTCATAAAGATACCTGAAAGTATGGGTGTGGATTTCACACTTCCTATCCACTTTCTGTCTGGTTTTGGAGTAGGTGGAAGAGAAGTGGCAACCGTTTGCAAGATCTCTGTTATTTGCGTAACTTTTGCTTTGTTCTACTTTGTTACTGAACATTGTTAGATCTACTTGTTTTTGCTGGCAGGATTTTCATGCTGTAGATGGAGTATTTGCATCATGCTGAGAAATACAGATTTGTCTCTGGAAAATCTGCAGCCATAAAACTTTTGACTACAGTGATGTGACTATTAGATGATGTTTAGCTGGCAGGGCCAGCCCTGTTCCCTTTCTGCAGGCGGAGGGAGGTGGATTTTTAAAGGAATTAAAAGGGCAGAGATTTACACGGGCAGTTTTAGACAGAGGAATTCACGGACCCTATAAGCAGACCCAGCTGAGATAGGAGGGATGAGCTGTGATGGAAATAACTATGTTAAACCCTGCAAGGGTAGGGTGATTTTTTTTTCTTTTTTTTTTTTCCCTTTCCTTCCCTTCCCTCCATACTGCTAAATAAAAATATACTATTTGTGCTTGTATGACAAGTCAGCTTCCACTCACCTATCCCATGTCCATGAGGGGTTTGAGCTGCAGTCTATAACACTGGGGGTGTGCAGTCTGAGGCCTCCGGAACCTGGGTGAGAGGTGCCTGAGAGGAGAGACCTTCTCTGGAGAACATGCCTGAAGAACGAGTGGGAGCCATTCGGGGTGCTGTTTTAATCCGAGACTCAATGTGCATGTAGCTGGGGGGTTTCAGAGCCAGCACATCGGAGAATGATCCACGCACACTGCAACCAGTGCAGGGAGCCCCAGAAATGACACAGAGGTCTGCAAGGGAGAAGCAGAGGGTCGGGTCAGGCATGTAGTTGAGGCTCAGCCCAAGGACGTCCCTGCCTCAATTTACATCCTTTTACTTTTCAACAGCAGATTATATACATTGTGCCCAGGTGGTTGCACATCAAACAATTCAATGTTGTCGTAACTGGAGCGAGGGGCGCTGTGCCCTCGTGGTCGTCAGCGGGGGCGGGATGTTCGCTTCGTGAACTGGGGCTGGATCGCGTGCACCGTGGCTCCTCGACAATCTTCCCAGTCTTGTGGAGGCCCCCGATGTCGGAGAAAAAATGGTGCTGACATCTTCTGGTTATTATTCAGATGTTAATGCACTAGTAATACATAATGTCCTTTCTGAATGATAGACAAATGGTCCAGCAGCTCGCAGCATTGCCAAACACGCTGTGGAAGGTTTAGCTTCTCTTCTCCTTTCTGGTCTTCTCTGGTGGCATCTCCAGCTATAACTTGGTTTCCTCATTTGCTGGCTTTTTCTGAATTAAGGCAATAATGCTGAATTTACTGTAGTTTGTGATATTTTCATATCCGTGCACACGAGTTCCTTGAACAACCAGGGTTTTCCAAGAATCTTAAAAATATTTACTTCTTTGCTCACAAGGGTTGAAACCTTGAGAGTGTGTGTATGTGTGTGTGTATTTATGTCTGTGTCTCATTAGCCTCTTGAAATACTCAGTTGAAAGAACTTTGTAGACTGCTAGTGACAAAAATTATGTTATGGATTTGGCTCATTTCCATGCCAACAATTTAATACATCCATACATGTCCTGGATGTCAGGTATGCTTCTCAAAAACCATTCAAAAGCGACATGCCAGTTTACGTACTGGAGAATTACATTCTTGGGGCAGTCCTGAGTATTTCCCAATGGGCATCTGCAGGAGAAAGTATATTTATGTAAAGCGAGAGGGACTTATCAGACCTGTGCAGATTTGATTTTGAGAATGAAGTGGCACATAAGATAGAGCTGAAGCTGTAGAAAAGCACTAGCTTTAAAAAAAAAAGAAAAAAAAATCCTAAACTAGTTGCATTCCTTCTAAATTAAAAGCAGCTGAAATGTAATTAAACTTATGCTGTGATGCCACCTACGGGATTTCTGTGGGGAACACAACCCTGGCCACAGTGCTTATTTTTTTAATCTTAGGGTTGAAGTTTTGTTTTAAAACCACAAGAGCATGATGTCCCCCTCAGGCTATCAAAATAAACGTTTCCCACACTGTACCTAGCTATTTCTGTATTTAATTCAAGGAAAGTTACATTCCTTCTCAGAAACTTTGGTATACTGCCTTCAGCAATTACAAATCTGAGCCAAACACCTCATACAACTTATGAACCGCTTTCCGTTCCTGTTACAGTCCACAGAAGCGTTTCGAAAAAGACCCTTAGCACATACTAGATCTGTCTTGTAAAAAAATCATCGAAGTAATACAATCTGCGAAAAATCTTTTGAGTTACTGAAGATATAACAGCAGTGATTTTGAACCTGTGAAATTGATACATGTGTTGGAGAGTACAGTTTTCTGTATTAAAAGATTAGCATTTTGAAGCCATAAATAAAAACGAACTTTAAAAAATAAATCCAAAACTTTAACACAAATAGTCCAGAATGAACATCCTAAACCCTAGACAAGGGATCTGGGTGTTAAACGTTCAAAGTAGATACATCTGGGTTATGGCTGTGAGTCTTTCACTAACCTGTGAATTTGGGGCAAGACCTTTCATTTCACAATGCAGGAAAGGCCATACTATATGAGGAAAAATATGTACCTTTGAGAAATATGTAGTATGTATATAATACATTTTCAATTCACTTGACTCTTTTCAACACAGAACTATTGTTACTAAATTGTGGCTTGAATTCCCCAATACACAGAGCTTTTGTTCAAGTCAAGAGGGCTGCTGGATGTTTAGCCACTTTTATTCTGACAGGTAGGGACTGGACAAATTCAACCTTCTTGCTGAGTTAGTGCCCTTTTTTTTCTAAGGTGTCAAATACCTGCCACAGCACAGTGCTGTGGGTTGGATGCACAAAGTAAAACATTTCAAAGATCTTTGATACTTGTTACGTGATACGCTTTGCTGCACTGGAATTGTTGATCTGGAATGAACTTGCAAAGAGAAAATACGGCATGGATTAGAGCTTCAAACACTGGAAATAGCCGCATTTTTAAAACACAAAATAAGCGAGGAGACCAGCAAAATGGTTAGCATGTATAGTGCTACTTTTCAGTTACTCAAAGCTTTATTACAGAATCACGGAATGGTTGAGGTGGGAAGAGACTTCTTAAGATCATCTAATCCAACCCCCTGCTCAAAGGAGAGCCACCTAGAGCCCAGAACTGTGTCCAATCATGTGTTGAATATCTTCAAGGATGGAAGATATATTCAGCCTCTCTGGGCAACCTGTGCCAGCGTTTGGTCAGTCTCACAGTAAAAGTGTTTTCTTGCGTTCAGATGGAATTTGAGGTTTCTCATTTGTGCCCATGGCCTCTTGTCCTATCAGCAGGCTCTGCTGAGACGAGCCTGGCCCCTGCTTCTCCATTCCCTCCCTTCAGGCATCCATACACATTGATGTGATGCCCCCACCCCAAGCCCTCTCTTCTCCAGGCTGAACAGCCCCCACTCTCTCAGGCTTTCCTCATATGTGAGATGCTCCAGCCCCTTCATCACACTGACATCTGCCATCTCCTTCCATGCTTGTGCGTGCAACCCCTCCAAGGCCCACGGTCTTACGTATGTCCACAGTGTTTAAATGCGCCCAGACCAGGTCCTCCTCCGCTAAGGAGGAGCCCATCTTCCCTGCTACAGACCTCCCCTCTGGTCTCAGGCACCAGGGATTTCTGAAGCCCAGTCTTACCAGTAAAGCCTGAGGCGAAGGCGGCCTTGAGTACCTCAGCCTTGTCTGTGTCCCGTGTCACCAGCCCCCCTGCTGCATTTCGCAGAGGGGCCACGTTTTCCCTTGTCTTCCTTTTGCTCTTTATGTACTTGGAGAAACTTTTTTGGCTGCCCTTCACATCCCTTGCCAGATTATGAATGTGTCCTTGGAAAACTGGCATCTATCAATAATAATGTAATTAAAAGTCTATTGCAGTATGCAGTAAAACTTTATCAAAGATCATCAGCAGCTGCACGTGCATTTACTAAGAATAATTGTTCCTGCTATGGTCTGGTATGAAACGTCTACTCTGCTGTTAAAAATCAGAGTATCACAGGATGACAGAGTTGCTACATGCATGCTGCCAATGCCTTTATCTTCATCTGGATCAGTTCATGTTTGACTGTACAAAGGAAACTCAGGTGAGTTTCCAAAGTGCTGTACAAAGGAAACTCAGGTGAACAGTTGTCGTGGTTTAACCTGGCAGGCAGCCAAATACCATGCAGCTGCTCGCTCACTCCCCCCCGCTGGTGGGGTGGGGAGAGAATCGGAAGGGTGAGAGTGAGAAAAACTCGTGGGTTGACATAAAGGCAGTTTAATAGAACAGAAAAGGGAAAATAATAATAATAATAATGATAGAATATACAAAATGAGTGACGCACAATGCAATTGCTCACCACCTGCACTGACCGATAACCAGGTAGCGATCGGTACTTCCTGGATCACGCCTACCATTCATATACTGAACATGACGTCACATGGTATGGAATACCCCATTGGCCAGCTGGGCTGGCTGTCCTGATTATGTTCCCTCCCATCTTGTGTACCTAGCTCAGTCAGTAGGCATGGGAGCTGTCCTTGGACTAGGAGGGCGCTTAGCAACAACTGAAAACATCAGTGTGTTATCAACATTCTCCTCATACTAAATCCAAAACACAGCACTAGGAAGAAATTTAACCCTATCCCAGCCGAAACCAGGACAACAGTCCAGTTTTGGAAATTTATTATGGCATTGAGAACAAGTACTGAATAATTAGTTCATTTCCAGAGTTTGTTCCACTGATGTTAACTCAGTCTGCTTATTAATGTGGGTATTTTTTGTTTTATTTTATTTACTTGTTGAGTGCAAGTGTGAGTGTGCTGCTTCTAACTGCGTAACAGAAAATGAATATGAGGTATAATGGATCATGAGTTACACCATCAGAGCAGGAAGGGTCACAGTAAAGGTAACATTTTGTGCTTCAAGCAATGCTTCTGTACTACACATATCCTTGATGCAGTAACAATGATATGAAAAGTTCAAAGAGAATTTCTGAGTCTCTGGCCCTTGCCCACACCCATGTTGTTTGCCTCTGAAGTTTTTTAAACACTTGCCAAGAGAAACTTCTCCCCATGAACATGATGGATGCATATTACCGGATTGTAATCAGGCCCTTGCATATTTTTGAGTACGCTTAAACCTGGCTAAAAAATCGTTCTAAGAATAATGAAATGCATCCTGGTTACGTGTACCACTGTTGAGGAGACACCTCGTGCTGTTCCTTAGGTCAATGAGAGCAGCTCTCCTCTGACCAGACAGGCATTCCGAGAGTGCAGTCTTTCTTACCCTACAACACATATTTAAAATGTATCAGATGACTCATCATGGAGTAACATAATTCAGTATCGTTACAATCAAGACTGTGTTAGCTGTTTCGGCATCACAACTAACTAACCTGGGAGACTTGTAACTTAGCTCCCCATGGCGCGCCACAACTTGCCTGTCCTGTTACTTCAGCTACAAACTTCTGTGGCTGTCACCAGCGCTGCCTCGCTCTTCTGTCTCCCAGAGCAGGGCTGAGAAGTCTGTGCTTGAGCTTGCTGGTGATGGCACATCCCCATTACATCACATATGGATGGAAATAGTTTCCACCGCTCTTTTCTGTTAGCCTTTGTAATAAGCATTCTGTTATATGGTTTCATTCCTCTGACTCTTTCTGCCTGTACAGTTTCTCCTGTTGCAACCTTCTGAAGCTAGAAAGGCAATATTTCATAATTAATACATTTTGTGATATGATTAGAGATCATAATTTCATGAAGAACTAAACATGGGTGAGATGATTGTGATTGGGATATTTAGACAGAGTCACAACTCTATATACCCTGTTAATACCATGGTGGTCGTTCGCTGTAAAATAATGAGAGCAAACCTTGTGCTACACAGAAGTAGTAGGTATTTGTTACTGTGATAACATGTTTTAAATAATACATTACGAATTGCTAGCTGGATTGAGATAAACACTGGAAGAGAGTTTGGATAGCTAACTGAATTCCTTTTTTTTTACAGTGTATCATAAGCAGGGGAAGTCTACATCTGGCATCAGAACTCAAACAGAAAGTTGCGAAACCACGGCAGTTGTTTCATTTGGAGGAAAAAAAAACCCTAAAAAAACCCAAAAGACTTGGAGAACTTAATTCGTGACTTGCAATGTGGGATTCAACAGCGGAATATGCCGTGCCACGCAATGACAGATACTCTAGCAATGCTCACACACAAGCTTACATTGCAGTTTGGAGGTAAGAGGTATTTTACTTTTAGCTAAATATTCTGCAATTTTCAAATTAATTTAATGGGACACAGGAAGAGAGCTGTTGTGGTAATAAAACACTTCTATACGCACTTAGTGTGCACCCAGTTAAAAAGGTAGTGCTCATACATGCCAGATACACAGGGGATATCCATTATTTATACTGTAACATCAGGTTAGTTAATTCATGTAAGACAAAGTAATGAAGCACACACAGTTTTATTGTCATCAGAGGAGTGCACTCTGCTGAAGAGGACATCAAAAACTTATTTCTGATTTTAGAGGACAGGTTTTTCTAAATTGCTGTAAACATCACATAGACCAAGTTTTTTGTAATTTCTTAAGTGCTGTGTAAGAAAGGTTCGTTTGTACTGGCAAGTAAATGTTCAAGTCACAGCTACTGCAACTCATGGAAAAAAACCCCAAAAATAAGCTGGAAATGATGGTGGGGAGCTACGCGATGATAGAAATTGTGGAAAGATTCCACGAATATGGAAAAAGAGAGATCCATCTATATTCATATTCTTAAAATGACTGTAACTAACCCTCTGAGCAACTCTCTAAACTTTTCCAGCTGTGCCCATAGTCTTTGCTGCAACAAAGCACACAGCAACAAGGAGGAGCGATTAAGGGACATGGCATATAATTTACTTTTACATAGTGCCTTATGTTAACCATAAGCTGAAGAAATAATCAGCAATTCCAACTAACATTTTTCTTTTGGGGAGTAAAAAAAAAAACAACCTTAGAAAATTCAGTTATAAAAGCTTTGTAAATGCCAACTTACGGTTTTGTGGTGGTATCCTGTGCCTTTAGGAAAATCAAGTTTCAATCAAATGAGATTTATGACAACAGGGAATCTAAACTTACTGGTTTTCCATTGCACAGAGAAGGCCACATCTGATAATTTTTTAATACGTTATTCTATCTAACATTATAGTTACTTCACCAGACACTACCAATTTCCGTGCTGAGAACTGCAGAGGGTGCTACTATTATTGATAAAACCTGTGTAGCATAGCACTGGAATTAAGGATCCATGTTGCCTTAGATCGTACTTAGAAGCATTCAGCAATCAAAGACACACATCCTCTCCATATTGCTTGGGAAAGTTAAAACCTAAGTTACTTTGTCTTCATGACTATTCTAACCTGACTTAGCTAAACTAAGTTAAAAATACCATAGCTTTATTTTTTTTCTAGTTTTGAAGTGTGTATTTGCATTTCTCACATCTTCTTCTTTGACTCGTCTGGGTCTTGAGTGAGCTCTTGAAGCGGTGGTTCAGGGACACAGTAAGTCCAGCATTACAGATCTGAGCAGCGCTACAGCCATGAGCTGCCAGTCCAGAGTTTACCTTGTCACTTCAAATCTGTTAAAAAAGCAAAATGCACAACCTGACAGATTTAACATATGCACAGAGAATGTGTTTATAACAGCATTTGTTTTCCAGCATAAAAACCAGACAGGCTGCTCACTGGATCTTGTGTTCTGGCCAAGTCGGGAGCACGTAGTCACGTGCTTACTTCTGATCTGGATGAAGTTAGCACTCAGATGAGCTGGTAGTGCACACAGCCGTTGCTAATGACAATACAACCACAGCCTCACTGGCAACAGCTCAGTTTCTGCAAGGAATTAATGGCTGCAAATATTTAAACTTACTTTCTCATCCCAGAGGAACTGAACTTCTGCTGGTGGTCGGTGGTTGATAGCTGCTCCTGACTAACATCGGCACTTGCACTGGTACTTGAAGCTGCTCTTATTGCCCTGACCAGGAAGGACCAGAGTGTTGCTAACTCAGAGGAAAATGAACTGCTGCTGATGGGTGCGTTTTAGAATGCTACAATCCAGAGACTTTTTTTAACCTTTTTGCACACTTACAGCTAGGCAACACTTGTATAAATTATGTAACAAATCAAACAGTTTGATCCTGCATCTTTGATTGCCATTTGTACTTGAAATCCAAACTTAAAAGTATTAACTCCCAAAATTTGGATTCTTTGCTAAAATAAATTGCTCAATTCTCTAAAATGGCCAAATGTGCTCTTCTTGAAGAGGCTGATACAGAGCCTGATACAGGGCACTGTGAGATAAATATATTTATACACATATACATGTATATATCTCTGTGTATATAGGTGTATGTATGTATATATGTGCATGTGAATATATCTTTATATATATTTACTGATGTTACTCCTGCTGCTGCAGTTCAAAAATTGATTAAAAGGTAAATTTGTACACCAAACAGTAATAATAAGCCATCCACTCATTCCACTGTCAGCAAACAGTGCAGAATTGTAGATCACCGACTTGAAGAGCAGGCTTTAATTTGAAACCTACCACACTAGCACTGGTGAGAAGGCTTTGCAAAAAAACTCCTGTTCTGCTGTATATCCTAACCTGCTAATTAAATCATTTAACCCTCTAGGATTATTCAGAAGTGCTTTAGACGAATGCTAGCTTAGAAGGAGAATCAGAACTGAAAAAACAGATTGAAAACCTTTGCATATATTGCAGCTGATGCCGAGATCCAAGCACCAAGAAGTAAACTGAGAAACCTTGCCAAATACAACAGAAAGCATTTGCCAAAACACAAGGGTGGCTCTTTACAGCAAGAATCTATAGGATTATTAAGTACTGTCAGAGTTACAGAACCGCCAACACCCTTTGGCTCATGTTACTTTCCTTACTGGACCTGGCCAAATGAAGCAGAAACCAGCTTTGAGGAAAGCAAATCAGGGAATACTTTGGGGGAAGAATAGGTTTATTCTGTTTTAAGAATGGACTGAGATCTGATTAACAGGTTAATCTGTTAATAAAACAACTTGGAAAGTAATTTATAGGTTCATAGATATGTATACCTATATATAATAGAATCATAGAATAGAATCATAGAATCATTAAGGTTGGAAAAGACCTCTTAGATCATCGAGTCCAACGGTCAGCCCACCACCACCATGCCCACTAAACCATGTTCCTAAGCGCCTCATCTAAATAAATACCTCCGGGGGTGGGGACTCAACCACTTCCCTGGGCAGCCTGTTCCAATGCTCGATAACCCTTTCAGTGAAGACATTCTTCCTAATATTCAATCTAAACCTCCCCTGGCACAACTTGAGGCCATTTCCTCTTGTCCTATCGCTAGTTACTTGGCAGAAGAGACCAACGCCCACCTCACCACAACCTCCTTTCAAGTAGTTGTAGAGAGCGATGAGGTCTCTCCTCAGCCTCCTCTTCTCCAGGCTAAACAGTCCCAGTTCCCTCAGCCGCTCCTCATAAGACTTGTTCTCTGGACCCTTCACCAGCTTCGTTGCCCTTCTCTGGACACACTCCAGCACCTCCATGTCCTTCTTGTAGTGAGGGGCCCAAAACTGAACACAGTATTCGAGGTGCGGCCTCACCAGTGCCGAGTACAGGGGCACGATCACCTCCCTACTCCTGCTGGCCACACTATTTCTGATCCAGGCCAGGACGTTGTTGGCCTTCTTGGCCACCTGGGCACACTGCCGGCTCATGTTCAGCCGGCTGTCAACCAGCACCCCCAGGTCCTTTTCCTCTGGGCAGCTTTCCAGCCACTCTTCCCCAAGCCTGTAGCGCTGCATGGGGTTGCTGTGGCCGAAGTGCAGGACCCGGCACTTGGCCTTGTTGAACCTCATACAGTTGGCCTCGGCCCATCGATCCAGCCTGTCCAGGTCCCTCTGCAGAGCCTTCCTACCCTCGAGCAGCTCAACACTCCCGCCCAACTTGGTGTCAGCTGCATATGTATGTTGAAGAGCACGGTTCTGATCATCTAATGAAAAATTTAAGGTTAACAACCTTTCTTTATGTAACTGATGATAAGGTTACTGCATTATTCCATGAGTTCTTACATCCTCAGGAAAGGCTATCCTTTATTTTTTATTCTCCTTTATGTCCTAGGAACTGCAAGGAAAAAACCCACCCTTTGACAAGAGCTTTAATTTTTAAACATTTTACTGTTGCCCTTTGCGTGAGTCTCCTTCAAATGTCTAGAATGAATATGTTTTTGACCATAACTTTGTTCATGCTGAAGAATGCAGAAGGGAGGGTGTCAGTGCACAGGATTTTGTAGCAGTGATGTGCTAAAACTAGATGTACTTAAAATACATGGATCTATTTCTAAATAACAGTAGCCAGTAGTTTGAGAATAGTGGACTAATGTAAAGGTTTGATTTTTTTCCTCCCCCCCAATAGCACTGGAGAGTCCAAGTAGAAGATAAAGAACTTACTGATCATAAAAGCTGTTGCTATGTTATGCTTGCAGAAGTCTATTTTATAGTTCATAATGTAAATAAAACTTGTATCAGTGTAAAATATTTAAATATATTCTAAAGGCTTTAATGTATATATTGTGAAAAAGGCTGTCTAAAGTGGGAAATAGTAGTTATTTTATGTCATTTTGAAAACGATAAATGAATCCTAACAGTGTTCGTAAGATAGGATCTGAAAATGATTTAATAAGCCAAAAATTTCCATGTATTGCAACTGAAAGTATTTCTTTAATCATAGAACCATAGAACAGCCCAGGTTGGAAGGGACCTCAGAAGATCATCTGGTCAACCTTTCGGTGCTTCATCTAGCACCATGTCCAGTTGCATCTTGAAAACCTCCATTTGTGGAGACTCCACCACATCCCTGGGGAGGTTGGTCCAGTGATTGATTGTTCTCACTGTAAAAAATTTCTTTCTTATATTGAGATGAAATGTGCATACTTTTTTCCATTTAGCAGTGTATGTACTGCTATTAAAACGAAGAAAGGTTTTGGACAATTGATGTTTCCTCAATTTTCAAAGTAATCACCTTTGCTTTAAATACCATACTGGTCATACACAATCAGCCTCAAATAATGCAAATATTGATAGCATTGAATTTGTATAGAATTGATCAGCTTCAAATATAATAACTGAAACCTTCAGCTTCATTGTATTAATTAGCAAAAGTTAACGTACTACTTAATGCTAAAAGTGTATCCTTTTTACTGTAGTGTGATAACTTGAGAAAAAACAATGTGCTAGGGCTTGGAAACATTTTTCTCAAAGAGACTTTTGTTTGTTTTTAAGCTCAGAGTCTCTTTGGTGTATGCAATGGGCTCTGCAAAAGCCCAGAGAGGAGTGGGAGAAAGAGCACAAAACAAGCAGTGCGCAACCATTTACATGGAAGGCACAATGCCTTAAAAGTGGTAGGTGCAGCCACTGCGAGGAGATAAAGTTGTTACCTGCAGTTTGTTACCTTTGTTTGTACTTCACATGGAACAGCTGGAGCTACCAGTCTCATTGTATAAAAGCACCAGTTCAAAGAATATGCAGGAAGTTGCAGTCAAGTCTAGCACAACTGTGGCAGATAAATCTTTTTTCCCCAATGCTACATTTTTCACTTTGGGATTCATTTGCCTAGAGGGTCAACTTACAGTCCAGACTTCAAATATGAAACATCTAGGCCACAATCTTACAAAGCACTCACGTATTTGTATTTGCTTATGTAAATGCTCCCAGGGCTTCCTAGAAATAGTGGTGGTGTTGAAAAGTTTTGAAATATACTTTGTGAAAGGAAGACCTGGAAAAATGTCATAAAACTCAGTAAGGATGTATAAATAACACTTTACCTTTCAATCAAGATACATCCATGCAAATCTCCAAGTTACGACACTGGTTAAAGTGGCATAAAACTAGAGCATGAAAGAAGAGCGGGGCTATGAAGTGACACTGCGGTTCTAAGTGCCGATTTCATGCCCTCTCACAGTGGCCTCTCACAGAACTATTACCTTCTCTGAAATTCAGAGATCCCAGTTCCTTGGAAGCGTAACCCAGAAATCCCTTATTTGCTCTGATATTTGCCCCTGTGGTTGATCCACTCCTAGGGGTGTACAAACAAGCACTGCTGGCATCTCCGCTTTGCTGCCTTCCTGTTGAGAAGAGCCAAACTAAACAAACTGAAGCAGAACTGAAGCATCTCTCCAGAGCCAATTGTTGACATAACTCTGTTCATAATGTTTTGTAAATGTTTCAGTTGAGTCCTGTTATAAAAGCAACAAACAGGCTTGTGCTGCTTTGAAGTGCCCTTGTGCTGTCTCCGTTCCTTCCTAAGCGAACACAGATTTCCACACGGATAGTGACAGAACATCATTAGCACTTATATGGAAAACTCATCTGAAACCTGTATCAAATTTGTCCCCATTACGTTCAAATTTCATAACTTGCAAGTAAAACTGGGCTTGGTTTCTTCCATCTTTTCTCCTAGTTCGTTTGAATTCAAAACTGGAAGTAAATAGTTTCTTCATTCCTTTGAGGTAGTCCAAGGTCTTGAGAAAACCAAGAAAATACTTAAGTACTTTTTTTCATCCAGCAAAAAGAACCTAAGCCCTGTACGCTTTGGATGCTGGACTTATACTCAAGAATTTAGGATTATACGAAATCGCATTGGTTCTGCACATATTTAACATAACCACTACAAATCTTCCGACTTTTCTAGCAAGTACTGGACACTCACATGTGAATTCAAAAATCTCTGGGCTTAAGTTCTGCTTTTTCCAGATTCATCATACAAATTGAGGCAACTTTTTTGGTATTATCTTTCATTGAAGAAATCTTCACAGCTGTAAAAAAAATAAATATCACTACATATTCTGTTCCACAAAAGGTATGTTTTTAAGCTCTTAACTTATTTTTCCAGTGTGGCACATATATATATATATGTATACGTATTTTCTTAAGACATTTATAATTCCTTTGATTTTAGTAGGCATCGGATTACTTCAGCTAAATGCTAAGCAAGCTAACAGGCTACATGTTGAAGAGATACTTGCTAATGATTTGGAAAAAATAAGGAATTCAATAAACCATCTGAATTGCTTGCAGCTTCTGGGGAGATCATCTGAGCCATTTCAGTTCAAAAAGCTTTTCAAATACATTCATTATCCTCGTGTCCAAGTTTCTAAAGAATCCACAGAAGAAATTTCCGAACCAGATGGATTATCAACATATTCAACTAGTTTTTTGTATCCAGACTTTGATGACTATGTGCATGAGTCTTCCTGCAGTTATCTGGCAAGAACACTTCCAAAGATAATCTGCATTTGTACTCTACCAAAAGTACTCAGAAACTATATATAGAGTACAAATGCACTTAAAATATAAAAGTGCTGGTCACTCATTTGTATACAAGGACATACGACAAAGTGTTTTATTAAAATAAAAAGCTTTAATACTTTTGCATTTAAAAGATTTAGCAGAAAATAATTGCTACAAACATGCTACAACAACATACATGTTCAAAAAGTTTTCAGTGCTTTCTTTCAAAGTTCAGCATTTTGGCAAAAATAAGTTTTTCTGTATATACTTCAAAAGTTGGCTATCATAATACTGATATAAAATACTTCATGTAGACTAAGGTCAGGTGCATAAAATACAATAAGTAATAAAACACACTGTTTGTATAAACATTTAAAGTATAAATTTCATTAGATAACATGCAAATACTGCAATATTTTAAATGGCACTTAAATATAGATACTGAGATTCTTTATAATTTTGCATCCAATATGAGATTCTGAAATGTACAAAACTATAAAAAAAAAGGTATTTCTTCATTGAAGTCAGGTACTAGTACAGAGCTTGATTGTCATTTTACAAGCATTGAGCCCAATGTCCTGCAAATCTTCACTAGTCCAAGTAAAGACGTCTACTAAAATAGGCCCAGGGCTAGTTAGTTTTCTTCATAATAAAATATGAAAGCATATTTACATGAGAATAAACTCTTAAATTTTTGGTAAGGTAATTAAGTAGCAGCAATTTGTTTCTTCCAAAAATGGTGTTTAAAATAGGTGCATGCTTTTCGTTGTCACTGATACGCATCTGAATAATATAAAATTAACATTCTTCAATAAACTCAAAACACTATTTTGTTCATTGCTGAAAAAAACCCTGTAAGATCACTTCTCGCAAAAATCATAAATCCATAATGTCAGAACCTTCCAGAATATTTTTATGTCTCCAATATCAATGGAAAACAATCTAATTGTGCTGAAACAGTCATCTGACTAGTAATGAATAAAGGAATCATCTTTTCACATTATTCCAAACACTTTTAGTTCTTCCTTGAAAAATATCAAATCTTCTACAATTTTTGTTTTCTGGTTCAATGATCAACAATTCTGAATGTCCTTCACAATATAAAACGCCACAATACTCATGCATATTTTCTAAGCAGTTATATATAATATATTAATCCTGACAATGTGAATAAAAGGCTTATGAACAGGGAGTGCAGAACAGGCACCACTTTAACGGAAGGAGAAGAAATGCTAAATGAAACTTGTACTTGAGATGCAATTAGAGCTGACAGCGGTACGTGTGATGCTAATGTTGGACTGTCTGAATTTATCAGTGACTCTATCTTTTCTGCTTCTTTATTGCAGGCTTCAATCTGAGAAAAAAAAAAGTTATTATTTCTCTTCTTGCCATGTAAGATGCCAATGGAAAAACGTTGCTAGATAGCAAAATTCAGAAAAGAAAATCTGAGTTATTCCCACCAGCACATAAGATTTATGTAATTTTTGGGAGTATTTCTTAGAAAACATATTGGAGCTCTTGTCATAGACTTTGGTACTATGAAAACTACTGTGGAAGCCCTGAGTCGTAGCAAAAGGGGAGGAAGGAAGCTACATACAAGTTACCATGGGTGATGTGTTTTGAATATTGATGCCAAAAAGCTCACAGTAAATTATAACTAAAGTAAGTACCTCTAAAACAGGAGGACTGACTTCCTGATTGACCAAGATATTGCCTTGAAGTCTGCAACAGTGGAAAAATCAGATTTTCTACTTAATGGGCTTTTTCTTCCAAATAAGGGAAAAACTGATTTCTTTTATGGGAAGGGAAGAGAAGAATGGAAGTAACAGGAAAACCTGAGAAAATCCAGGTTTCCATTCCCCCACTGACTGATAATTATGAATGTTAGAAAATCCATTTTTTCCACCTTACCGTTTACTGCAACCCAGGAATCAATTTAGTACTAAGTCTCTTCAACAGCTTTGGAAGCTGCCTCTGGTGAAGTTTTAACTTAACAAACTCAATATCTGGAACAGCTTTGAAAGTTGAGGAACTTCTAGCTCAGCAACAGGTGAGACAAGCAGCTCCTCCCTGGTTTCAGGTGGCCTCTCTGATTTCAGAAAGTCCTCCTCTCCCCAGGAGTCTGACAGCACCTGCTGCAGATGGAGTGAAAACTGACCAAATTGGCAAGGCTCAAGACCTTGTTCCTAAGTCCTGGTAACATTTTGGGCTATTTCTAAAAGGAGGAGACATAAGGTGGAGCTGAGTTGGACGTAACAGGGTTGCTCCAGTAGCATGGGCAAGCAAAATACACAAAATATACCTGCCTGAGAAACAACTACCCTATTAGATACTGCAGCTTGTAAAGTTTATGGCAGTGATTCTGTCTCCTCACACTGTACTGTAACTTTAGCTCATCCCAGAAGCAATACTGAGCATGCAAAATTAGACTGTAGAAATAGAATGGAAATGGGAAGCAGCCATCAATATAAAATTAACAACAAAGAAATGAACCTGCCTGAGTTCTGTTTGTATTACAAAAGATAAGAGAGAGATTGTGAGCAGGTTTTCTCTCTCCTTCCTTTTCAAAGCTAAATCCTTCATTTTACACTAGTACACACTCAGGTAGCAGAATGAACCAGTCAGAGCCCCTAATCTCCAAAGGGACTTCATTATAAAGTGCTGTCAGCAGGGCCAGGCAAGACCATTAGAAACAACTATAAAATGGCAAGAAATTATGTTCCTTTTAATAGGAAGAAGAGATCCTCACTGGTCTTGCACAGGTTAACAAGCAGAAAGTAAAAATGAAGCAACAGCTCCAAGACAATAATAATGCAATACATAGCCAAAGCCTTGCTTCTATTGCTCTAAACTGCTCCTAAGAAAATACTGTAAGAACTTTTCAGCTGCATTTGTTGCTTTACCTCTAGAGTTTAGTACTGTGAGCATTAGGTAGTTGTTTGCTAGCATGAACTACCTATGACACAGCAAGCTGGGCAGCTTATTGGAATGTTATTTCCTTTTTAAGGTCGTAATAGCATTTTGGGATCTCCCAACACTTTTTACCATAAGGTGGAAAGGAGTATCAAAACCAGAATGATCTCAGAATAGTATCAACAGATCCTCTTTGGTATGAACTACTGCTTAACATGAAGATGGGCACTATGTATTAATATGATATCAATATATATTATGTGCTTCAGCCTGATATCACATATACTTCAAGCTACTTTTAACCATTACACTGGACACAAAGGAGTATCATTTCATATGCAGGTATGCATTTAATATACAATTAATATTAATTTAATAGGTCATTCAGTAATTATTTATTTTCATCAGTTTATATTTTATGTTATTTTAGCCATAGGAAGTTGAGAGCTTACTAATTTTAAAACAAAAATCATACTACTCTATCCTTGGCCTTCCTTCACCTCCCCCCTCTACCCACACTCAAAAGCCTCTTATCAGAAAAGCAGGATTCTCAAGACACATTTTACCATCCATAATACTAGTTATTCAGATTTGAGTCACTAGAGGAATCCCCATGTACTCAGTACACAGGAAAATGCACAATTTTAAAAGTGCTATATTGAAAATAGTAAAGTGTACACATATAAAAATGAAGTAAATCCATGCTGGGTAAACAAAATAATAACATAGTCTACCTGCAATGGTTTGGGGTTCTGATCCACAGGAATGATGAGAATCACAATTTCAGATTCTATGCTTAAGTATCCAAATACATCACACTGTGGCACTGAGACATGCAGGCGGATTTTTTCAAGTATGTCAAGTACTGTTATAGGCTTTTTATTTGTTACCTGGAAGAAAACAAAGAACTTCATGGATGATGTAACATTATGCAAAATTATATTTCTCCTCTTCAGTTTTAATAATTTTATGTCATGCCATTTAATGTTTCAGCCATTAGACTACTCAGTTCTAATCTCTAGCAAAAAAAACCCAAAACCAACCCCCCCCAAAAAACCCTTAAAACAGTGAAAGGAAGAAGGGGAAAAAATGTTTTACGTCCTAAATTAACCGTGGTTTTGATATGTCTTGTTCTCCACCTTCATGGTTAGTGTGTATATGTATCATGTACCTCAAAATAATGTAAATGGTTATCTGTTACAGTGGCTTGTACTCCCATGCTAGGAAAAAAGAGGCAGAGCAGCCCTACCAGCTGGCACTCCTTTACCATCAGAGAACCTGTTCCAAGAGCCAACAGAAATGAAGAGCTATGGCTTTGTGAAGACAGATATATGTCTGTATATATGGGAACATGTGACATTTCAAGATCACTACATAACTACCAGGTAAATATATTTTTCTCTTAAAATTCTTATTCTGTTCTGCTGTCTGTATCTGACAAACAATAATTTGATTGTAGGTGGTCAGTCTATTTAAGGACTGCCACTTAAAGGTTTTTCACCTTTTTTCCAAGGTCACTTCTGGATGTGTTGAACAGTATAGACACCAACACAAATACTTGACTTGTGACTTCTGTCATTCTGTTGTGTTCTGTTTTCTAGCTTTAGCTTCAAGAGATCCATCCTTCTTATCCTACTGTAGCTTCATTTCTTTTAAGACCACTGGTACAGGACCTTAACAAATGGAAATCTGGGAAATCCAAGTAGACTACATAGAATCAAATTTTCAAGGTATCACACACCACTTCTTTTACCAGATCTTTGAGGGATTTCCTTGTCATAGCCCCATTAAAATGTAGTCTGACATGCTGACTGATCAGCAAACTTTGTTCAAACAGTCTTAAAACAGAAGCACATGGATACTTTTAAGGATGACCAACAGTCAAACTTGGATTTTAATGTCTTAGATTAGAAATCTAGTAGATTAGATTAGAATCTTAGCAGATCTCTAATGTTTCTTTGCTCTGCATAGATGCTGACTTTTGTTTCCTGCTATCTTTACAAAAAAAGCCAGAGGGGTGGAGGGAGGGGAAAAAAAAAAAGGTCAGATTTATAGAACTCTTCAGTAATTGAAGCATTTTTTTCTTATATGAAGCACCTGTCTGAACTAAAATAGGCATACATTACTACTCCTTGCCCTCTTGGGTTGGTTAAAGTGTGTGCTAGCATTTCTAGCAATGATTCCATCTGACACTTAACCATCTCCAGTACAATGGATGTATACACTATATGTATATGTACACTGTCAAAAGCAAGAGCTGCACACTAATCCTACAGTTTTATTGATGGAATCAGAGGAGATCTATGTTATTAACATTAATTTCATGTAGATGACAAAAGTATCAGATCTACTCAAATACACAGTCGGGCATTTTCTATTGTATTATTAGGAGATACTAGCTGGCCTCCGACTCACACTGGAGCAACAAAGGCACAGAGCTTCTAAGTCTCTATGCTCAGGGTAGTGTCACACCATGCACGGTCTCCAGGTGGCTGTGACCAGTTAGAGATCATCTCTGGGGGCTTATTGGATGATCCCTGATTGAAGTTTCCAAAGGAGAGAGCTTCAGTCTAACTTCTGTAATTTCTAGTATGTGCTAAGAGAATGCTGACTTGAATGTTTGAGAGATCACATATTTTAAATGTAAAGATACATATGTATTTATATATATGAGTTCTGAAAAGTTGAAGACTGTATTGTGGCGTTAGGTGAGCAAGACAAGAGAAAGTCAGCAGGGCTGTGATGACAAAGGGAAGAAAAAAATGAGAGGGGAAAAAAGAAGAAAAAAAGCAACTACCAAGCACCCTAATCCAGGTATTAGGGTACTTAGTAGGTGAGAGGAGAGTAGTTATCACCAACTACTTGAATAACTAGTTCAATAAGTCCAATAAATTTCTTTAACTAGAAAGCTTTCTTCTAACTAAAACTAAAAATTCTTCTTCACAGCCACATGTTGTAATGTATGAGCTGAGAAGCTGCAGTGGTCACCGTGTCCCTGGTACCATTAGAGATGACAACTGGAAGACATTCCAGGATGCAGTCATGACCTAACAGGCACTGTTACTCAGCAAAAGTGGTCAACGCACACACACACACACACGGCGCACACAAACACAAAATCTCATGAGAGGAAATCAGTAGAACATTCAGCAGCAGCACACCCTTGAGATGAAGGCCAACCACGCACTGGGCTGCAACAGCAAGAACAGAGGCAGCAGAAATCATCGTCCCCCTTTATTTACACTCCCCCCCCTGCCTCCCCAGGCCACACTGACGAACTGGAGAGAGTCCAGCAGCGTTCAGCTTGTGGAATCTCCGCGCCTGGAGGTTTTAAAAACTCAGCTGGTCAAGCTGCTCTAACCAGAGTTAACCTTGCTTTGAGCAGGGGGTTGGACTAGACCCCTCCAAGGGTCCTGTTCAAGCTAAATTTTTCTGTGTTTTTACAACAATAGCTAATTCTCTCTACTTCTAAACATAAAAATAGGTTAATGTAATTTTATACTGTTTTGGGGAAATTATCTTTCTTCTTCATATTTAAAAAAAAAAAATCGTGCAGATGCAAATATGAATTGTTTTGCTTCACTAGGCATGATAGTCATATTACTCTATTTTGTTGTGATGTCATGCCAAAAATCAAGCGTTCTGCTCTGTTCCATATACAGAAGCATAAAAGCAGGGGTCAATAAAGTGCAATCCTTTTATACACCACATGGGGAGTCTGGGCCTAGTATGTCGTGTTCAGTGATAGACAATCAACATCAGAAGATCCATCTTACACGGGAGGTTTTCAAAGAGCAGCAATGAAGGATGGTGGTGTCTAACTTACAGAGATGTTAAATTAAAACCCAACATTTTAGCTGATGAGCAACAAAATCAGTGACAACTATCTAGATAACCCAGAGTGTAAACCAATCCAATTTAAACATAAGACAATGTCAGAACTAAGTTACCTACATTAGGAAATAGTGAGGTAACAGAATAATCCTACAAAAAGGCCATAAATAACAAATATGCACTGTATTACTACCTTGAGACAGATGCAGTTCCCGTATCATTTGTCTTTATTATTACAAGTCATTTAAACTGCAAATCCAAATGTGCTTGTTTGTGCCTACTCTAATTCTCTTTTGCTTTGCATTGTAATTCAATTTCTATACCTGATATTAAGAAATAAAGGAAAGTATAAACAGTATAAAGAAAAAAATCAAATCACACACTATATACTGAAAAATAAGTGGCTTTATAATGTGTTAACTTTTCAGGAGAGAGTATACAGTAACTTGACTTTTCCATGTACCGTTTAACATAAGGCATGATTAAACTGTTTACCCTCGCAAAAGTATCCAGCTTGTCTTTGTCATATAAGATTCTCAGCATTCCAGCACATAGTGGACAGCAGGCTCCTATGAATAAAAATAATCTCAGAATAAATAAAAATCTCACAAATAAAAGCAAATAGTCTTTTCACTTTCAAGTAAGCAGAGGTCAAAAGTTGAATGTTAACTGAGAATGAAAATAGCAAAACTACCAAAGCAAAGTAAATCTTTCAATTTGATAGCAGAATTGCACAACTTCTAAGATTTTTTTTAATGTTGAAAACATTTATAATGCAAAAGCAGTCACCTTTCAACACACATTTACTACTATCAACATGAAGCAACAAGATGAATTTTCATTTGTTTCAGGATGATACATCATTGTAAGCTAAAACCACAGGCACTTTGTGTACTACAAGCCAAGGTTTTGTATGGATGCATGCATATGCAACTACAGAAATGATGAATTTCTGAAATAGAGCTGAAATAGCTAGGACATGACAGAAGCAATTATGCACACTGCAAACATTAATTTATGCAGTTACACCATCTTGGAGCTTAGAATCTTTATGTAATAAGGGGGGAAAAAAGGACTTGTCTGACAGATTCATGTTTAACAAGAAGCATGTCATATTTCTCCTATTGTTTTTCCTCAGTATTTCAGAAACCAAAGGGCTAATATTTCAACTTTCTACCCATGATTGTATATTTAATTCACCCCCCCCAACTTATTATATATAAATCACATTCACAGAGTGACTTTTACAATATTAAATGTAATACCAAAGCACAAAGACCCTTTTCCAAACCAGTGAATGAGAAAAATGCATAAAACTGTTTCTTTTTAGAAACTGAGCTTTCCTTGCTACATGTATTACCTGTGATTAGTTACTGACTGTTTCATAAAGGAAGTATTTGTGAAAACAATAAAAAACCAGTTCAAAACAGCACAACTGCAAAACTATTCCTACTGTCTTCAGTACTGTAAATACATATGGTATCTTACTCTGTCTTCTAATTAAATATAATCTTTGTTCTTCTGGGAAATGTACTTCGACAATAGTTTGGCATTCCAGTGTGGTATCTGTGCTACCACTTCCGAAAAATGACTCGTCTGACTCCCAGTGACATTCTACCCTAGACACCACAGACCTCATTCGTTTCCCCCAAACCCAGTCCTATGGGGACAGCTGCAAGTTTCTAAAGTCTGAAGGAGCGTGACTCCTAAAGCCAAGGCCCTTCCACTTCAGAATTACTCTGCTGAGTGCCAGTACTGGCTTGTTCTAGCCCTTGGTAAAGATCTCTACTTCATCCTTTCTCTTAGATGTCTCAAAGACATTATGGAAGACAGTATTTTAAAGCATAAGTTTTGTTCCAAATATACACCTATTTATACACATAGCCTGGAGACTCTCGCCTATCTGCAGTAAACTTCAACAATGAATTAACATACCTGGTGCAATAACCGGTTTGCAGCCAGTAGCAGAAAGCTGGGGACATTTAACAAAGGCACACTCTGTGTGAAAACCGTAGTCTGAGAGAACACCTACAGCCTGACAGTGTCCGTAATAGTCCACAGCCACACGGTCGGAATAGGCAGCACAGACGCTGCTGTAGGTTTCCCCGTTATGTCCACATACAGGTTCCACTGATTTACAAAATGGCTGAAACACATAGAAACGTTTCAAAGATCAATTTATTCATGCTACAGACAAAACTTCAGAGTAGTTTTAACATTAGGAAAACCATAGTTAATGGGAATTCACCGCTAATATTGTCAAACATTCAAAAAAGTAGGAAATCTAGAATAAATAACCTGCCGGTTTATGAATGGGTAATACTTAAAGAAGGTGACAGAAAAATGTAAGTTGGAATCTGAGAAATGTACAATAAGACATGTTTTGGGAAAGAACAATTTTTGTTCTGTGCTAATGCTTAAATAAAATGACCATGTCATTTAAATTAACTTACTTATTAAATTAATTATGATTATTATAATTTTATTATGTAATAAAGTAGTATTTTATTACTAAAATGATTTATTAATAAAATATTTGCAATTGTAGTATTAATTAATATTTTAATGGCTTATTAATAATTTATTTATTCATTCATGCCAGTGTGTTTTTGTGTTCTTAAAATTTAGTGTGTGTGCACATGTTGAGTCACCACCCCTGGAGGTATTTAAAAGATGTATATATGTGGCACTTAGGGACATGGTTTAGTGGTGGACTTGGCAGTGTTAGGTTTACGGTTGGACTCGATGATCTTAAAGGTCTTTTCCAACCTAAATGATTCTATGATTCTATGTATTTCTTACACATTATTTGAGAAGGTAAATGTATACATTTATTTCAGAAGAATAAAATCCATTACTAGACACCTCTGTCAAAAATATATTTATTGTTGAGACCTTTACATCTAGAAAAATACATTTATTGTGTCCATTTTCTCTCAGAAAAACATATCTAGCGTGTCATTTGATTCAAACACGTGAAAATCAAAGAAAATTGTAATATAGTTTCTTCCTATCCTGCCTGTGCACGTATATTAGTCCAACACATTCAAGAGGTCACGTGCCAATAAACTTAAGCTTCTGAACATGGACAGAAGCAAATGGAATTGCTGACTCTCTGCAGACAAGGTATGACTAATACTTTTGTCCAAAGTCTTGTGAAATGACACAACTCATTCCATAATTTCTTCCTAAGGTCTAAATATTTTATTAAACTAACTAATACTCCAAGTAAGACACCATAGCTATATGATCACTGTATTTCCTCTAAAATAGCAAGACAATTACAGTTTCTGTGTTACACACCTAAGCTAACCACAAAACAGATAGAGGACAAGTAAATGTGAGCACCCCAAATAGTTTCAGATCTCGCAGTCATCTTCCCTATAAAAGGAAGAGTGGAAAGTTAAAGCTACCAGTGTCAAAGAGTTCGTGAACATGGATACAACTAGACATATAACTGCTGGAGAAAAAAAAATAGCCATGCAATATTCCTTTGATTCTTACTGTTCAAGGGCTGAACATTCTCTGAGTATCTCATGAGATATCTGATGTGCAATGAGAAGAATTATCTATACTTAACGAGGTTGCTGAAAAAGGGCAAGAAAAAGAATGTATAAAGATAGAAAGGCAGAAACTAAAAGTGGGTTAAAAGAGCAATAGTATTTATAATACAGAAAAACTCTGAAAAAAGTTCTGTACTTTTAAGAATATCCATCAGTTGAGACCAAGATTCAATAATGAATCTTCATTATTTGAGGAAAAACCTGGAGAGGAACAGCCTATCAATGGTAAAGCCAGCAAATTTGAAAAGAGTAGCTCCTGACTTTTCTTATAAAGCGATAGAAATAGCTTGTCTAGCAACGCTATAGAGAGCGGTGGGATGGAAGAACTAAAGCTAATCCTAATCCTTCTCAGGGATTAATATGAAGACTAATCCAATCCAGACTAACTAAAGAAAATATTACCGACTGCCTAGTCTCCACAAAACTTAGGTGTTAATAGATCCTGAACAATGAACTTGGTAAACCTGGGGCACAATCACACAAAACACTAAAGACTTTCTATGACCGGGCACTAATTTTTATTTAATACAAGTTCAAACTGGTGAAAACTAGCATTTAACTAACCAAGGAACTGCACTAATTACTACAAACATACCTCAGTGCAAGCTTTAATGGTGACAAATACAGGAAGACTTAATATAAATATCAGAGTATTATCCCCAAGAAAGCATAAGTAAAGCTTTTGATTGGTTTTGAGACAACTGTTAACTAAAGCAGAAAAACATGTGACAAAATTCTGAATATAATCTTGTGAGAGTATTTTTTATACTAATGAAAATTACATTTTTAAAGGATTACTTTCAATTAAAACATTTTGTAAGCTATAAAAACCAGAATATTGCAAAGTTGAACATTAAAGAACAAAGAAGATTTGATATTTATTGCTAGAACCACTTCCTACCTGGCATGGTCCTCGGTATGCTAAACTTTTTCCTTTTTGGTACAAAGTACACAAGTTACTGTATTCCACATTGTCTGTGTCACAAACAGGATCCCGTGTCTGGTCACAATTTAACTGCCTCGGCACACATTCATGCTGGCTACATTCGAACTTTCCAAAACTAGTCAAGCAAACTCGTTTCTTTGGTATGCACCTGCATAAAGTAATAATAATTTCGTATCATGTCATAGGATTTTTTAAGTTGCAAAATATTCAGGGAAAATATTTTCAGTGAAATCTTTTCCACTGCTTTAGAGCTAATTCAGCAGAGCTGCAGGAAATACATGTGACAAAACATTCTGAATAGCCAATTTCAGGTGTCATCACAAACCTGAAACTGGTTCACACCACGTTTGGTCAATGTATGTGAACACAACTACAGTTTCCACTAAAATCAATCTTTTACCAAGTATTTTTCAATGCATTTTTGAAAAGGCTTGGATAAACTTCCTACCTACTCCCAAGCTTCATTTTGTAAATGCCTATTTTAAGGCAAACTGAGAAAACATGAAAACAGTGGACTGCAAGAGAAAAAGATTATATTGCAGAGGTCGAGCCTCACCCTTCCTTGAGAAGATAGTGAAAACAAGACTTAAAAATTATATGGTTTCAATTACAAATATCTAATTGGATTCTAGCTTTGTAGGTTCAGTATATCATATCACATCCAATCTTGGGGATGACTGCAAGCAAAAGGAAAAATCTAGTATTAACACAATTTCCTTTTTTGGCACGTCATCCCTCTCAAGCCTTCACAGATAAGAAGTAAAGAGCAGTAAACAGCAGAAATTCTTTCCCCTTTATATTAAATATGTACCTTCCATGGTCTAATCTGCAAAACATTTGCCATATGCCCTGCAAGACATGCCTGGAGAAATGCCAGCCTATAGAGTTCGATGAATAGACTGACGAAAGGTCAAATGGCTTTTTTAACAATCTCCTCCTTCTATAAATGACAACAATGCTACCACTGGATTATGTACAGTACATCCTTATTCTCTCTGAGTGCTGCTGTCCTACGCACTACATGTTTTACTTTTATATGAGGGAAGACTCAGAAATTCTGAGATTTACACACTTTACAAGTGGAATGTAAGATCTTAATTAGAGTCTAAGCACTTCAGAGATGTTTTAAAATGAGGATGTTTAGTTTACGCTACATTATCAAACTGACCCAGAAAAATGTATTGTGTACAGTCCCTTACTGAAACTACAAGTAGAGGTTCTAAGCATAATGGTTATTCTGTAAAACTGAAAAACCTCTCTATACTTTCCAAATTAAAAATATGAAACGTAGAAAGTATCTACAATGCAGCTTTGAAATTCCAGTTTTCAATGCCATAATGACTATTACAGCTACAAAACTACAGTGTTTTCTCTGCAGTTTTCTGCATCAAGGCATTTAAAGTGCAGAAAAAGGAAAAAAATAAAATTGCTATAATCAGTTTTCATGAAAGCACAGTATTACACAACTTCTTATGGTGGCTTTCTTTCAAAACAGAAAAATGTACAAATTCAAAGGAGACTGCAGTATTGCACAACACACAAAATTGAAGACAGAGACCAATATTATGAGCCACAGACTTTGATTTCTGTAAGAAAGGTCAGATTTTCTTTTCTTCTGACACTAACACAGAGCATATTTTTATTTTAATATGTTTGTCTATACAGATTTTGTTTTTTCTGACACTGAAAAAACAGAGATTGTACAGACACGATTTTCACAAGATATCAATCTAATTAAGAGAAACTCAAGTCTTCCAGAGTGATTGATATTTTCCTATTTTAGAGATAAAAAGCACAGCTTATTGACTAAATAAGCAAGACTGAATCCAAGTCTTGAATTCAGGTGTGGGTTTTTATTTTTAACTACTAGAAGAAGGTGTGAAACAAAGTAGTAAAATGACACTTATTGCCATTTCAACAAAATTTAATTCTCCCATTTTTGAAAGTATACATCAGTTCTCTTTTATTGCTAAAACTGAGATCTGCATAATGAATTTAAATAATACAGCACTACATAAACAGAACCAAGAATTGGCAGTTATTACAGTCCATTACTATGATAAATAAAGAGTAGCTACTTCAAATAGTTATTTTTATTGGAGTACCCCAAAAGTAGAATGTTACTACAATATACAACACACACAAAGAAAAAGCAAATCTGCTTCACGAGTAGATGATGCCAAAGAAAAGCTTAAAAACATATTCTGCCTTTACCTCTGATTTTTATTACAAGGGTTAGGATTACAAGGATCCTTGGAAATGCATGATCCAAATTCAAATTGATTGTCCTGGAGCCCAACACAACGAGCTATACATGCACTTGGATACGTGCGTCCATTTTGACCACATACTGGTACAAACTGATCTACACAGTTACATGGTAAACCTGTAAAAGCAACACACAAAACAGGAATTTGTGGCACACTTATTTTCTGTAACAGAAGATACACCAGGCATCACTAAGACACCTTTGCCTTCCAGCAAATGCAAAGATGTGCTGTATCTTCAGCCACTTCCTCCCTCCTGCAATTTAGCAATGCTGTAGCACATATGCACTTACAAGTAGTAGGAAGGGAAGTTTGTGCCCTGCCTCCTTGCTAATTCTACTCAGCTTTCTCCATTTTTCCCCCAAACTCCTTATCTCTTGTCCCCAGTGGCATTACCCTGTCTCCACCTATTTTTACATATTACCTGAGGTTTTTTTTTTCAGTACTGATTTTTTTTTTTTTTTTTAAGGTATGTGTTTTTTCTGAAGTGCAGGCTGGACATGAGAAAAATAAATAGTTAAAAGAACATCTTAATAATGAATTATCAGGTATTTTCAATTAATACTGTAGAAAGAATTTAGAAGCTAACCCTCGCTCTAAGAATATTAAGCTTACAGTTTCCATAGTTTGGAAAGGTACCTGTAAACTTCCGACGTTCATCTTCTGAACTATGCTCAGTTAGACACTGACGCGTAGAACATATCAAGTTTCCAGCAAAACATGAACAGACGTTACAATCTATATTAAAGGATGTTCCATGGCCTTAAAATAAAAGAAATTAAGTAAATACATACAATTAATGCAAATATACCAAAGACTATATACTCATATGTATT
Source organism: Fulmarus glacialis (assembly GCF_000690835.1). Classification (NCBI taxonomy): domain Eukaryota; kingdom Metazoa; phylum Chordata; class Aves; order Procellariiformes; family Procellariidae; genus Fulmarus; species Fulmarus glacialis. The sequence continues at coordinate 11,182 of NW_009198538.1, read as the reverse complement.
ACATAGATATTACATTTTCAATATTAATTGTTCCTGTAATTTCCCTTATTCTGTTTCTTTTCCCATTAAAATTTCTATCTTTTGTTACATTTCAAGTTTTGCTTTATTCATTTAAAGAAAAAGTCTGTTCACATGTGGTTTTGATTAATTAGTTAAACAAGGAAGCAAGTACTTTATCCTTTCAAAGCCTGTTTAAGTTAGGTTTTTTTTTGTTTGTTTGTTTTGTTTTGTTTTTCAAGAACAATTTAAAGCTGCAAAAAGAAATACACTCAGAAAACAGAAGAAGTGGTAGCATAGTACATAGTACTTCTATAAATTCTAGCTAGCAAGCTCCACATTTGTAAAGGTAAAGCTTTCATAAAGATACATTCTTCTCCTAAAATAATTTTATATAAGACTGCTAAACTTTCAGGCATAGTCTCATACACAGTGCAGAACTCTGTAGTGCTCGTTTCTTTCCTTTGTGTGTACGTTTTGTCAAGAGGTAAAAAGTGCCAATGCTTCACTCCGGATGTTTTGCAGCATCCATTATAGTCGTAATTTCAGCCTCAACAAGCAGTACAAGTTACAACGCAGCTTTGTCCAAGGCAGAGAACAAGAAAGATTGTAGCAAAGCTGAACAGAAACCCGGATCTAGACTCAGCACAAGACACACACAAATACAGAGGTCTATGTTCACCCACTGGCTTTCAGAAAGGAGCCCTTAATAATGCAACTGACACTATCACAGCTGCTTTTTGAGGATGGCGCAATTTGCCTAATTTTTGAACTTTATAAGTCAGCAACTTTTTCACACCTGAATCTAAGAATCAAAGTGCAAACTTCGGAAATTTTTCTTCAATTTAGCAATTCCAGTTTGGTTTTGCGAACTGTCCATATGAACTGCTCTTCACTGCGTTGTATGTTTTATATAAAATCAATTCATGTTGGTGACAGACGATCTATCCATAATCAGGTTGGTTATTAACGACTACCAACAAATATACAGCTCTTCAAGAAAACAGAAGAGTAATTGTGCCTTACAAAATAAGGCAATTCTCTCTAATCTCTTTCCAAAGGTTGAGATTAAGGATTAGCATTTTTGAAAAATATTACAGGGGCACAAGGAAAATCCTCAGGATTTGAGCAATTCGGAAGAGGTACTCCTAGAAAAATGATGGCAGAACAAGAGGGGATGGAAGAGAAAGCCTCCGAAGCACAAAAAGCTCTGTTTAAGTAACAGAGTACCACCCACGGAAGAAGGAATTTGTCAGCAGGGAATAAGAAAAGTTTCCAAAATTTGAAGGTAATGCCAAACACAGGATCTCTTAAACGATTCTTCAGAGTAAAGAGTAACTGACTTAGGATCCACCTGAAAACTTTGCGAGACTACTGGCTTTCACTATCAAAGAGTGCACACAGCAAACTGTCTTCTTCATCAGTAGTTGTTTCATAATTGGAAGCAATTCGCAACACAATAAAAAACCAGTGTCAGATAAAGCATTCAGGGTTGTTTGATTTATAGAGAATGGTTTTAAAAATCACAGTTCAGATTTTATGACTAAACCCTAGCTTTTTGCAACTGACATATAAATCAATTAAATATAGCAACTACAAAAAGTTCCTATGGTGACTGTAAATTTTGAATTATTTGTTTTCAATACATCATCTAATGAATTTGGAATTTAGTAATTTTAATCTTTTATTATATAATACCTAGAGTCTTAATCACCACACACGCTTAATGAGTAATTGTGGCAAAAGAGAGGAAGCTGTCTGGTTTTGCTTTTGTGGTGGTTTGTTTGTTTGCTTGCTTTTTTTTTTTTAAAAAAAAATGGTCAGCACTTACTGAATACCAAATACCTACCAGCTACACATACTGTTGTTACATTTACCACAACAAGTGACAGTTATACGCTGTGCAAACATAAAACACAAAAACAACTTCAGACATTTTTGTGATTATTTTCACCAATAAACTGAAAAAGTGCAAGTTTCTTTGGACAGAAGGTTTCAGTCGCCATTTAAATAACATATTTGCTAATGACTGTATTTTAAAAGCATTTACTTTCACTAGATACTTTCTATAACTGCCCATCCAATATATCAATAAGGTTAAGGTATTTTTAGTGTTTGGATTCCATGAACAAATAGTACCCATTTGGCAATACAAAATAAGCTTTAAGTGTGTTTGGCTGACTTTTATCCTCTTTGGATGAGCAAAAAAACCCAAACATAACAAGCTGTAAATGCATGGAACATTACAGGCAGACGTTCCTGAATGATGAAAGTAATTGTACAATTGATTATTTAGATCTCTTGGTATCTTTTAAGAGAAAGATATATCCCAATTACCTATTCTTTCATGATTTCAGGGTTTGGTTCACAATCAGAAAATTATGTTTGTGACAAATGTAACTACAACAAGTGCCTTGCTTCTTAAGATTTACTTAATGTGAAAATAATTCTCTCTTATTACATGGTAAAAAAGGTGACTCAGTTATTTTGAACTTATTAGGTATCTTTGACTTGCTTTAATTATGCTTGGACTTCAGTCTGAAAGTATTTTAAAAGGGCTGATTACAGACACTAAACAATGTCCAGTGCTGAAATAATGTAACTGTTAACTAGCAGAAAAGCTCTTGCTTGCCGACTGATTCAAAGACATCATCTTCAGACCGGTTACAGCGCAGCACAGACTCCATTTTATATTTGAGACATTTTGTAAGATTTTCCCTATTGTAGTAATAGCTTTTTATTTTGTTTTCCTTTTCAAAGAACAGGATGCCGGTTTGCATGACAAAAATACACCTTTAAAGCTCTCAAGCAATGAATAAATCTGAAAATAAATCAATATCGTCTTTTAAAAAGCATCATTTGTCAAGTCTCTTTCAACTACTTTGACTGTCAGATTAGGCAGAACCCAATTAACGCTTATTACCCATGCCAATTTAATCTCTGAACAGTAACAGTACAGTTATTTTAGAAAATTAATAATTTAAACCTAAGTCAAGAAAGAGATAGTAAGCATTCTTTTATTGTTAAAATAAAAAGCTGTTCATCTTACAGTTATGTGGAAGAAGGAAATCAGCATGAGGTCTAGACTCACCATCCTGAGGAAGACTTTAAAGAACCACAGTGTTCAATATGCCTTTGTTATCATAATGTATCTGCTTACATGTTCATTTTTAAGCATATGTTAGCCCAATTGATTAATGTGTTAAACTATAATTCTTACTTAATATTAATTTCATTAAAAAACTTAGTAAGTTTTTTTTCTGAAATGCATAGACCGCCTTGTGATGCTTAATTGCAGGCTATGAAGGTTTCAAAGAAATCCAAGTGCAGAGGACAGTCTATGACAGGTATGTATTTCTAACATGTTTGTACACATTAGCAGAACAGTCTTTTAAGCACTTTTTTTAAACCATTGTCCTTGGTGTGAAACCTACCAACATCACTCAGCAAAAGAAACTCCCTCTCTGAACTAAAACAGCATCATTGCCTAAAGGGGTATCAGATTTATTATGTGATGCCAAGGGAAGAGAATTTTGGGATTGTGCAAAACTTACTACAAGATGGTCAGTGGAAGGACCAAAGATGAGGAAAAGGAGGAATTAAGATGGATTAAGCAGGAAGATGTGTGGGAAAGCAGAGGAAAAAAAGGGAAAAAGGGAATGGTTTAGTGTAGACAGGTGGCTGGTCAGTACACTTCTCTGACTGAACCTGCACTTTATCACCATGATCTATCCTATGTTTTTATTCAATCCTATTTTTACCCTCTTTGTGTGTGTGCTTCCTACTTTGAATATGTGCGTGAATGCTAAAAAAATTTAAGCTGGATGAATCAACAAGTAGAATAAGAGATCTGTGTGCCAGCCACTGGAGTGGAAACACAAACCTTGGGAGCTCATGGGTCCAGATGCCACCAGCTCTAAGAGACTGGCATCCGGGGGGCAGCTAGCGGAGAAACTGTTCATCTAGGGCCTGCCACTGGACAGAACTCTATTCTGTGTGTATATATTTCATTAGCGGGCTTCATTTCCAATCAGCGGCAGAACAGGAACAGGTTTGGGCCATATGTGCTGTCCATGTTTGCGTAATGCTATGTGTGTTTATGTGGGTGCCAATAACAGCACTAATTTCTGTCTGTGTTAATCAGTGTGGCTGGCCATGTTAGCAGCGTCTGTGTATGTGTGTGCGCGCACCTCTGTGCATGTGTCTATTGGAAATACATCCAGTGATTACTGGTTTTGTTCACTGCTAATTCAGACATCAACAACTATTTTGATAAAACTAGTTTTATGTGACTTTTACACCTACAGCTAGGTTTGTGGTAGGAGGGAGGACCATACAGTGAACACCTGATCAATACACAGAAGAACCACTCAGAAGATAAGGCAACAACAACAACAAAAAGTAAAAGATTTTCTTGCATCCCTGTTCCCTGCAGAGGAAGTTAAAAGTCTAAGCTGAGTACCTTCTTCACAGGCAATGTGTTAGAGAACCTGCTTCAGAAGCAGCTCTTGGACAAATGCTAACGACTCTGCAAGACCAGAAACATTCACCAAAAACTCCAAATGAACTCAGGTGTGAAACACTTGCTAATATAAGTGAACTTATTTATAACCTCTTGCTTTAAACTTCCACAGGGTTTGGATACCAATGCAAGTGGCTAAAATATATACATTTTTTTAAAAGGGTTCTGTGGATAATAAAGATAGGTAAACCTAATTTTGTGCCACACGAATGTGGTAAAAGTATAAAAGTTTGCATCAGTGGACACATACCTAAATATGATACATCGGGGGAAGGAATCACAGTTTTTGTGCAAGTCACAAAACAAATCTTTTAGGATTGTCTGAAGGAGTCAATAAGCATGTGGACAACAGAAAATCAGGTTGGTCAACACTCAACAGACATTTAATAGCTCTTTAACATACGCTTTCAAGAAAAAAAGTAGAGATAGGAAAAAAAAAGTGCTCACATGGATAAATAACCATGAAACAGAATAAATGGACAATGAAGGGAGGTCACTGGAGGAGTCTCCATGGTCTATGCAGTGGCTGTTCTGTTCAACATATTTACATGTGATCCAAAAAACAAATGCAAGTATTCACATGACAAAGTCTATCAGTAACATTAAGGTACAAAGAACTAAATAATGAAGAACTGCAAAAAAATCTCACCACACTGAGCAACTAGGAAAGGATATAGCAGAGGAAATTCATTGTACTGAACATAAAGTGATTCTCTACAATTCACACAACAGCTGTGAGCTGACCATTTCCACCTAAGAACTGGACCATGGTGTTACAATAGATAGCACTGTGAAAGCATGACCTCAATACAATTAGCAGCCAAAAAAAGATAATATTCAGAATAATTATGAAAGGAACATCATTTTGCTATTACATATACTTGATTGGGCACTTGATTGTGAATGGTGCATAAAGTTCCAGTTCCCATTTCAAAAGAAAATGTAAGAACTAGAAAAAGGTACACAATAGGGTAATAAATATGATCAAAAAGTATACGACTGTTTTTATATAGGGAATGGTTAAATAGAATACGAACTGGCTTGGAGAAAAACTGAGGGGAATATGACAGAGGTCTGAAAGAGGAGTCAAATAGGAAACCATCATTCATCAGCTTTTTCAATATAAGAACTAGGATGAATCTCATGAACTAAGAGGAACCAGATGAAACAAACGATCAAAGCTTAAATTAAAAGAAATCCCTTGCAAACCCCACCAAAAAAAAAAAAAAAGGAGGGTTTTTAGGCACACATATCTTAACATGTGGAACTTCTTGCCAGAGGTTATAGCTCATGATAAAAGTATTTGATTTTTTTTTAACCCATATTTAATATCCATGGAAGTAAAAAAAAAAACAAAACAAACCGATGAAAACTAAAAACCCCCAAACCATTTGGGGCTAGTAAAGAAACCACCCCCTGATCAAGGGGTCTGTGGTCTGAAGCACAGAACAGATTCTGGTAGAATATTCATGGAAAGTACGATTAAATCCTCTGCCTTTTCTCACACTCTTCCCCAGACACTTCTATTGGTCACTGGATATCCAATGCTGTTAAAAATAGACTCAGAGTACCTGCAAAGTTGGAATCCAGGAAATGGGCAGCCATTTAGTAAGTTATACTGTGCTTAAACCTCAGAACTACAGCATGCTTAAAACAGATCAATTTGTTTCGCTGTTGTTGCTTCATCCCTACTGCCTACTGGCTCCTCTCAGAACGTTTTCCCTCCTCAATCCTCAGAGCTCCCACCAGCAAGTTCTTCTACCAGAAAGCAAGCTACCTATTATCAAGTACCATAAAATACAGGGGATGTGAGGCAAGTCAGTGACCTTTTGGTTGAAAAATGGTGTACTAAGAACAAGCTTCACACAGGACTTTCATTGGTTGAGACAGACACAGTTCAGTATTGATTTAAATAATGGAACCCTCCAGCATATATAAGAATTAAACAAGTAGTATATATAGGGATGCAAACATTAACTTTTATATTTTCTGATAAACTCTGCATTTAGATCCTCTGGGTCTTCATATGTACCTCAAAATTCATTATGTAAGGAACAGGTGCTGTATAGAGATATAATTACTGTTCTAATACTTACTTTTCCTTTGTCCTCCAACAATGCATGATTTTTGGAGGTCAACACAACGCATTTCCATGCAGTTTTCTAGCAATCCACTGTGTCCACAGGTACAAATCTTGTAACAACCAACATCACCAGCTGAGGATGGAACCTGAATAAGTGTACCTTGACGGACAATAAAATCTGAGGCTTCTCCCAGTTTGCAACCTATATAGAAGGAAAAATTTTAGCTCATATTTAGTAAATACTTTGGCAAGTGCCACTACCAAAAATAACTACTACTCTTGGACTTGTGAAAAAGCTAAGGTGTTCCTACAGCAGCCTTGCTCTCACCCTTTAGACAAATTCACTCATTTCATAGAGGCAGCAAGTAGCAGAAATAGAAGATATTTGCTTGAGACAATGTTCTGAAGTATCTGTTGAAATGTCACTTCAGAGAAAAAGCCTGGTAATTCCAACAATTCTCAGGCAACCTCATTTTCCACAGTTCTGTAGTAGTATGAAACGTATGTGATATAACAAATACCACATATGATTCACTCTCTCCAATACACAAACTGAATTAGAGAGTCTCACAAGCAAAGCCGTCATTTCCCCTCTCTCACATAATTTATCGCGTCTTCCTTCCCTACTTGTACCTCTTATGTGAACACTGAATGACTCTTATAGGTAGACATGAAAAGAAAGGGAGAAAAAGCAGGAAAACTGGATTTAAAAAAAAAAAGAAGGGAGAAGAAGAAAAATGGTTTTAAAAATTGCAAGGAAACAATAATAAAAGAAATAGTAGATTAAAATTACCCTACAAGTGATGAACTGCAACAAATCCCCCGAAACTTTTAACCAATAAAAAGACTGAATTCAAACATAAAAGTCAACTTCCAACCCTTAGAGGAAGCAAACTGTCTCTTCAAAAACTCTGGGTGAGCTTGTTTTCAGATCACTTTGAATGACTTTCGCAGCAAGTGAGGACAATACAACCTCTATAGTAATAATGCTCAGCTTTTCCGAAAAACGAAATATTTTGTAAAGGTCATAGAAACATAACCAAAACAATGTCCCTAGGCTCACAAAAAGAACGAGCTGAGGTCTATCCTCACTTTTAGAAGAGCACAAGTGTGGCAGATGTACGAGTGAAGCAAAACCCAGTTTTCCTCTTTGTAATTAAAAATCAGTGGAGAAACTGCTGATCAGCCACAAAACTGCTGGAACAGAAGAGGCTCAGGGAACTGATGCAGGGAACTGAGACAGTTATGGCAATGTTCCCTAGAAAGGAGGCTGCTTCATGCAATTCCGTTTAAAAAACAGTGTCGCTCTCACTCACTCAGTCTCTCTCAACACATGCGTTCAAGCAGTCATTAAATGCAAGCTTTCCTCTTTGCTTCAAGAACCATAGGTGATTCCTCATGTCACTGAATGATACCTTTTGCTTTAAAAGAAGGGGAAAAATTGTGGCAAGCACTACTGGTGTCTAAGGTAGAAAAATGAAGGAGCTGTAGAAGTTGGACATAGTGCAGTCTCCCACCTCCTTTTGTAGATATGACCCTTGTTATCAACACCACCCAAGACTGCAATTTGAAAGTTAGATAGCTGAAACTCATTCTATAAGGCTCTCTCCCCAACCAGCTCATATTTAGAAGTTAGACGACAGCTATGTTCTAAAAAAGTAGTTCCCAAATGACCACGAATGCCTTTCTAGTGAGGTGCACCTACATTAAAAGTATCATTCAATGGAGCAGCAGCAGAAATGCAGTCAGCTGTGTACTGCTGCATCTCCAGACACCATCTTTAATGGGAAGCAGTACTGTGGGTCTTGTGGAAGGACAAGGCAGCACAAGATCCATTATTTGTATTTTTGTTGTTTCCCAAAGTCAGTGTCTTCTTCTTACAAATTACAAGTCTACATACAGATTTGGGAGAGACACAGAGCTAATCTGCCTTGCGGTTCTGCCTTTTTCTTCGGTCAATGAACTCATAGCGTTGTCAGTCATTAAAGATGAAGTGCAGAGATGCTGCATCAGTGCTGCAAGCTCAAGTAGTAGAGAGAAGAAAGGAGAGGCAAATAAATTATGGGCCATGTCACTTCCTTCCCAAGCCCTAAGCCTAGGCACTATGAATCCAGTGAAGCAGCAACAGTGAAGCTCTTAAGAAAAAGTTTGGGTATTAATTTACTCAGACCGGAACTAGTTACCCATGAGCTGCTGGAGAGATTTTGAGAAGTTGTCCTGGCCTATGAAGAAGGATTTGCGACAATTCCATGTAAGATACCATCTTGAACTTTAATGTAACACCAGAATTGCTGCCAATGCAAATGTACATCCCAGGGCACCCTGCATTTCATCAGATTCTCAGTGCTCTCAAAATGTTCTCCCAAGACTGACAGCTTGATTTTCATTAATTTCAAGTCAAGACATAATGTCTATTTATTTCACCAGTAAGGAAAATAATGCAGATATGGCTAATAATGTATGGAAATAGAGGGCAATACATGTCATGGTGTCTGCAGAAGCAGTGAGCTGCACCGAATTTGCAGTATTGCATGCTTGCAATTTTAAATAGCAGGCAGGCTGCTTAGAGATCATGTATGGACATTTATTTCTTCTGAAGCAAAATAAGTAATGTATCTTCTAATAAGACATTATGTTTCAATGGACAATAAAAATAGAAACACACTAAGAAATGAAAAGAGCTAGAAGGTAGGCTACAGCTTTTGAAAACACAAGATAATTGTGGTAATATTTCTTTCGGGAATTAACTTCAAAACTTTCAACAAAATTTCAGTAACATATGTTTATCAGCAAAATTCAGGTGAACAGAAGTCCGAAAACCCTTACCTGGCACACACAAATATGGAAGACACAGTTCTCCAGACTGACATCCTTTTCTATTTACTTCACATAACTGATTAGCTGCACATGGATTCGGATTACATGGATGTGTAACATCTTCTACAATGTTACCTAAAGAACTTGGGCCTGAAAACAGAATATACAGCATCTACATTGATTTAAATGAGGTTTATTTTTCTTCAGTAGAGCACGGCATTTCTTACATTCAGCAAAATAATATTTTTGACAATTCTGTGAAATATTTTTTATTTTTTTAACTACACTCGTAGAAGCTTGACATGACAAGGTAGTTAACTTATTTCAAAAGTTTAGTCCTCAATCCCAGAAACAATGACCCAGATGATTCTTCACAAGCAAAATATACTTCTTCTACCTTGTTTCCCAATAATTTCCTCTGTATTACAAAAATACAAACTGACAATGACCAGCAGTTTAATCAAGAGAAGTCCCGTAGGCAGTGATTAACAAATTGGAGGTTTAAAGTACACTTGATGTTTAACCAAGTTTGCTATCATTGATAAACGGAAAACAGAAACAAAAGTTTAACTCACTAGTAATGTTCTCCTGTTACAAGATTAAGGAAAGAGAAGACAATATGGAAAAGCAGCAGCTAAATGGAAAGAACCACCCAAAGCTTCAACACATTGTCCCTTTGGAAACAATTTATTTGTTGAGGCATGCTTTCTGTTGCAGCTCTTACTAACCAAACTTTTACCATTTTCAAAGTTCCTGGGATTCTGCGAAAGAAATATCAAAATTTAATTTGGAAGAATGTCTAAAAGGGATAAATCCTATAAAGCTAAAAAGGTCTAAATCCTACAAAGATAAATATGCAATAGGAAGTAGTAATAGGGTAGAGCAGATTTGGAAAATAATGTAAAAAGATGCATTTAAATGAAATCTAGAATCAAGACGAAATTTTACTTATATAGTTGTGTTCCACACTGAGGGATGAGACATGATAGGAGAAAACAGAACGACAAAAACTTCATTCTTCCATATACCTACTAAACTCATGTTCTATTGCCCAAGAGTCAATTTGGTTTTAGGTTATTCTAATTGCACAGTTAAAGAACAGAGTTTATGCATCAGGCAAAAGCGTAATTTTGTACATCAAGAAGTTGTGCTCTAAATCATGCTATTGTTAAGTGACATTTATTTGAGATCAGTCCTCCCAAGCATGATCCAGCTTTCGCCCTGTAAATAAATAGTGCCAGTGGTTTTATTATTACAGTATTTTTTTTGCATGTGAGATGACTTCTTGAAGAACAGATTTTTTTTAAAGTAAGATTAACTGATCTATTTTCAAGTAGGTAAAAATCATTGAAATTCAACAAGCCAGATTACTATCTGATACAGATTAGTGTACTTGCACTGAATATATTAAGTCCCCAAAAGAGAAGTGTGGTGGGTTAGCCTTGGCTCACAGCCAAACTCCCACCCAGTCCCCCCACTCCACATGGGATGGGGGCAGAAAATAGGTAGAACAGGAACAGAAAAGCTGATGGGTTGAGATAAAGACAGGGAGATTGAGTAAGAATTACCATCACGGGCAAAACTGACTTGACTTGGGGAAAATTAACTAAATTTATTGCCAATTAAAATAAGTATCTAATTACAGATTCAGGTAATGGGAACAAAAAGACAAACATTAAAGTAACTTCTTTCTTCCTCCCTTTCCCAGGCTCACCTTCACTCCTTCACTCACACATGCTCACAAGTCTATGGGACCGGATGGG
>NW_009198537.1:0-4918 GCF_000690835.1 Fulmarus glacialis | reverse complement strand
TCTGCACTGCGGCCGGCGGAAAGCTCCCCCTCGCGCTCTCAGCTCTGTCACCCCTCGGCCCTGCGCGCACAGCGTGGCTGTTGGAGAGGGGATGAGGCCACCAGGAGCTCCTCGTTAGCAGGACGAGGAGAAACAACGAGTCAGCCCCAGGTGTTTCTCCAGCCCTGAATAAGGGTCTCCATGGTCCCAAGGGTGCAGTAAGAGCTTGGGCTGCTGCACCTGGATCAGAGACTCTGTGGGTACTCTATCCAGTTTCCTGACAGAAATACTCTCTCCCTAGCAGTGAGCAGCATTTCCAGTGGGCCAAGTGATTCCAGAGCAGAAAGTGCCTTTTCTTAGTACATCAGCCTCCCAAAATCCCAATGAACATCAAGCAAGCCTCACCCTGAGTACTGTGTGCAGTTCTGGGCCCCACAGTTTAAGAAGGAAGTTAAGGTGCTTGGATGCATCCAGAGGAGGGCAACAAAAGGTTGAAAGGGCTGGAAGGAATGTCCTATGAGGAGCCGCTGAGGACTTTGGGCTTGTCTAGTTTGGAGAAAAGGAGGCTGAGGGGCGACCTCATTGCTTTCTACAGCTTCCCGAGAAGGGCACATGGAGAGGGAGGTGCTCATCTCTTCTCCGTGGGATCCAGTGATAGGAATGGCTCAAAGCTGCGTCAGGGGAGGTTCAGACTTGACGTTAGGAAGCATTTCTTTGCAGAGAAGGTGGTCAAACCCTGGAACAAGCTTCCTGGAGAGGTGGACGATGTCCCACGCCTGTCAGTGTTTAAGAGGCATTCGGACAATGCCCTTAATAACATGCTTTAACTTTTAGCCCTGAAGCAGTCACGCAGTTGGACTATACGATTGTTGTAGGTCCCTTCCAACTGAACTATTCTATTCTATTCTATTCTATTCTATTCTTCTATTCTATTTATTTCCTACACACCTGGAAAGACAGATTTGGAAGCTTTGTTAAGCCCTTTGACATAAAATGGTTAAAGGCCCTGCAGAGTCGAGAATGTAAGTGTGAAAAAAGTTAAGGCCTTTTATGCTAAATTTCATTTCCAGTACTAAGTCCACCTAGTCTGCTTTATGTTTGCACTTACAGATTAGCTTGCTTTCATTTTAAAAATGCCATGCTCATTTCAACTCTGCAGCAATCTTTCCTCTCCCAGTTCACACCTGTCCCTCTCCGATCGCTCCATCTCCCCTGACCCATCTCATGCTGGAGGACTGGTACCTTCTGACATTTAGGTACCAGGAATCACCCCTGGAGGCTTTGCTCAGTTCCACTGACTAAACAAGGCATGTCCAAAAGCTGATGGTACAAGAGTACAAGAGTGTCTGTTGAATCAGCTGCATGTTCAGCAACAGTCAGAGACCTTTTATGAACACAGAGGACGCAAACACAGCTCAAAACAGAGCGTGGCCATAAAAAACAAGTGGAAGAATGCAAGAAACAAACTTCTGTCTGTTGCTTTCCCTTTGTATACATGCCTTACACGTAAAGCAGCCTCATACTTGTGGAAAGTTGGTTAAATATGTTACATGTCAAACAGCAATGACTGTTCTGCAAAGGGAACCAAAGACCTCCGTGAAAAGTTAATGCTTGTCCTTCACTGCACTTGCAGTTCATGAGATTCCTCTAAGGAATGGCTTTTTGATATGACGCTGCTGACTTAGACTGCTATGGATAATAACCGTGCTGTTACTGTTCTGTTTATCCCCTTAAGAAGTTCTGGCAATGACTAACTGATGACTTGAGTTAGTCAGACATCCACCCTTTTAAATGATTGATAGGTGCCTGAACAAGCTCACCATAATCCTACTTGAATAGAAAATGGTGTCATCCTGAGCTGCTACTTGTGAAATTTCACTCCTGTTTCACCCTATAGGATGTTTTATTTTTTTCAGAAATCTGAAACACTGACCAAACCATAATTCTAGCATGATGCAAGCTTGGTGTGTTAAAAGTAACTTTTTCTACATTGTACAAAATATTGCCTAATACTCATTCTCAGTCACTTTATTATAAATAAAATTTTTAGTAATATAATATTTATTTGCTTCCTGCCCACTTTCATCCATGTAAAATCTCACCAGACTGGTGCAAAATCAATTATTAAGTCAGATTTTTTGTTTGCAATAGAAAACTTTTGCAGAAACCTTGTCGTGCTGCATATCATAATGCCATTTTTGGCCTGAAAGTTCAGGTTACAGAAACATTTCTTAATAACGCTGCTAAAGGAACTGCAGTCACAAAAACGTTCTTTGTACAGCAGCATTTAACGGCCACTGATGGCTTTTGCTATGCTTCAGGGAAAGTGATTCAAGTGCTTCTCACAAACACTGGTAACAAAGGAGCTCTTCCAGGCCATTTTCAACAATAGGCTGAATGATAGAAACTGTGGAGCACACATGCCCTCTTGTGGTCAATGTTCCTGTACATAATACTACAGCTGTGATGCTCTACTAAACGGAGATATCAAAGAAAAGAAATTATAAGATTACCTCTCCTTCTAATAACTTCCAGAGATGCTGAGCACATGCAGCTGACTTTGCCTGAGTTCAGTAAGCCAGCAGCTCAAAAGACCAGGGCACACACTTAGTTGCCAAAATATGGCTTTACATGTTTACACACCTAAGCTCCAACATCTGGCTTGAGATTTTCCTCTCATTTCCTGTTTTTCAATGCCTAAAAGATGCTTAGTGCCTGCAAAAAGAAAGAGACGAGCCCAAGGATACAAGAGTGAAAGTGGATAGACGACAATTGCTTGATAAAAGAACACTAATTACTGCATTAGAAACCCCGGACATTGCAAGCGCCCAGAAATGACTACTCTCCTATACCAGGATTTTGCTTTTCAGGAGAAATGGTTGCTAACTGGGCGTCATTTTCAAAACAGGTAGAAGATTTTTTTTTTTAAAGGGATTACTTCTTTCAGGGCTTCATCTTGCACCACTGTCTGGTGGAGGAACAGTGTGAGATTGGCAGACACTCTGTGATACTGCAGACATGCAAGACAGAGCCATTGTGCACATCAATCTCACCTATAATATTCAGGAAGTGAGAGAAGCAGCCGTGGCAACTGACTGAAATATTTCCATGTTTGCAATAGACAGCAATAGCACACAGATCCAGAAACAACTTCCTGCATATTTACATTGGCAGAGTACACTCATGGCCACGTCGTGCACTCATTTCTGTGTTGTTTCAGTCCCACATAAAACATCTTCTGCCAAAAACTTTGGCACACCTTTGTCTCCTGGTGGCTTATGCAAATTTGTTTTGCTTCATTTTCCTATTTATTTATTTCCATGCAATGGAGAAGAGCAAACTTTTAGGGAACGCTGTGAAGAGATAAATTAATTTCAGATGCTTCATAGACAGACTTGCTTGGCAGCAAAATGTTGCTCTCCTGGAGCCGGAAATACTCACCTGCAGAACAATAGGTGAGTAATATTTGTGTTCCTGCTTGGCATGCTTTATTTGCTTGGTCATTCTCCCTCCATTACCTGGTCTCTGATCAAAGAAGAAAAAAACAAAATCAAAAACCAGATGGATCCAAAACCTGGAGTTTAGCAAATCCCTAGTGTAAAGCCAGACAAAGGAGATATGATTCTTTGTGATTTTAACAATGTATTCTGAAGAGTTCTGGCTTCAGTAAGCATTTCACAGTGTCAAGATTGCCTCAACCTGCACCTTTCTTTTAGCTCTGCATTACATCTTGTATGCCTTCAGGCAAAACTCAGCAGAAGACTGGCACTGCACTACCGCATCACATTTCTGTCTGTCACGGTGTACACAAGGTATCCTAAAAAAAGTAAATACTCTTAATGAAAACATTCAACCGGGGAAAGGAGATGAACAGAAATCTTTCCTTGCCACAATACTGCAGGCTATTAAATAGGGGTGTTTGGCTGAGAAATGACAGGAGTTACATGGTAATCTTCAAGATTCCTTAAGACTCCACTAAGTAAATCTGAACTAAGGATTTGAGAAGTCTAGACAGGGTTAAAAATTTCCCTTGGCTGTTTAAATCATAACACTGAGGACTAACTTCAGTGACCAGTAGTTCTTGTCTTATTGCAGTACTCCTGTGTTCAGAAGTCCTGTGCTTGACTGAGATCTATGGACAAAAGCTTTGTTGAAAAGTTGATATAATTGCAACCAATACAGAATGGCAAAACTTGGGGTGTTGTGGGTTTTTTTTATACATAGACAGATAGATAAACAGGCATTTACTACTTTTATTTGGCTTGTGAAAAGTCGAATGTGATCTGACAGAATAAGTAAAAAAGATTACTTGCTATACACAGGGTCAGGTACCAGAACTGCTCAACCAAACCATATCTTTAATCAAATAAATTTTTATACACAATGACTTAGTCTAGACATGCTTCAAAATTGCTGCACAGATCTGCTGGACAATAAAATTAAAATTTTGTCAATTACAAGGCCTCATCATTGTAGTCTCACAATCACTTCAGAGTCACTCATTTTTAGATTCTAGGCATCCCTGGAAGCCTGTGAAATGCTATTATTTCTGGTTTTCACATGGGACTGAGACAATTGGTAGTTAAGATCAGACTGAGACAGAGTACAGAGCTGAATCCAAATGGCCCCAGATACATGATAATGTCTAAATGTCTAAAGCCTAAATGCTTTCTTTTCTTCAGTGCAGATGTCCAGCTCCCTAACATTCAACGTACTTGGTTCTCTATGTGGCACTCCCACTTCTTTCTCAGTTAAATGGGACACAATCAAACAAAACTCCAGTTTTAAGAACAGCTCCATTGCTGGAATAATTGAAAACAGAGTAAGTGCAGACAAAGCAAAATGTGCTGGTTTACTCAAAGCTGAACATATTTGCTTTGAGAATACATAAACCAATGTATGAAATAGCCGAGATAGAATCATAGACTCATAGAATCAT
>NW_009198536.1:1361-2594 GCF_000690835.1 Fulmarus glacialis | reverse complement strand
TGCTGGTATCGGGTTGTCCGGGTCGGAAAACGTAGTCACCTTGTTGGCACTGCTGGAAAACCATGTGCTTGCAAAGCTCCAGGAACAACGGCTTCTCAAAGTGGCCCAGCACCCTGCGGTGACAAGGACGGGGACATCGGGTGACACCGGGATCTGCTCCGGTCCTTTGGAGTCATCCATTGCCACCGGCGATGGGGATGAGGAGGGGAAGAACGTCCTTCAACGGAGAGGTCCAGCCTTCCCCCCCATCAGCTTCCAGGGCCTAATCCTGACCCCGGGGATGGATCCTGTCCCCCTGGGACCTGATCGTGTCCCTGGGGCCTAATCCTGACCCTCCCGGGGATGGATCCTGAGCCTCACCGGACATTTTTGAGCATGTAGAGGACCTCAGAAGGAAGATGGGAATTGGCCACGTCGAATTCGGTCAAGTCGGCTTCCAGCACCGAGGGCGGAGGCTCCTTCAGCTGCAGCGTGGGCAGCTCCTTCTGGATGCGCAGGAACCTTGGGGACAAGGGGGTGACATCGGGGCACGGCCACCACCTCCCCACCCCCCGGCGTCGGTGGCACCTCACTTTTTGGCGATGTTGAGCATCTTGAGCTTTTTCTTCATCCGGGGCCTCGAGGTGCTGGAAATGGTGGTGTCCACCAGGGAGGAGGTGGATTGGGAGACCTGGGGTTGGGGACACCAAGCTGGGGATGTCACCCCCCGACGGTGACATCAGAAAGTCACCCCAGCTGCCACCCCGAGTGTCACCTTGCGCATGATTTTGCGGCCGTAAAAGAGCATCTTGTCCCGTTTTCGGAAGCGATATTTCGGTGTCCCCTGCGCGGGTATCTCTAGGGAACACGATGGGGACAGGTTAATGGGGCGCAGCCCTGTCACCCCCTGTCCCCAAGGCCACCGCGGCGGTGTCACTCACTCTTAAGGCGCAGCCGGCGGACCAGGACCACGATGGCAGTGGCGACGATGACGGTGAAGAGGCCAAGGCCGAGCATCGCCCCCAGCACCTGCGGAGGGACAAGGGGGGGTCCCCAGTGTCCCCTGGGGGACGGGGACGAGCGCAGGGGGTGACCGATGGCACTGCCACCTCGGTGACATGGAGGGATGGGAGGGGCTCGACAGCGTCGGGGATCGGGATGCTGTCCCCAGGGGCATGGGGACATGTTTGTGTCCCCTTGGGGTGCTCAACAGCATCAGGGACCAGGACATTGTCCCCAGGGGCATGGGGACAC
>NW_009198536.1:596-1293 GCF_000690835.1 Fulmarus glacialis | reverse complement strand
CCCTTCGTGCGGCTGAACAGCATCAGGGACGAGGACATTGTCCCCAGGGGCATGGGGACACCTTCGTGTCCCCTTGGGGTGCTCAACAGCATCAGGGACCAGAACATTGTCCCCAGGGGCATGGGGACACGTTTGTGTCCCCTCAGGGTGCTCAATAGCATTGGGGACGACGATGCTGTCCCCTGGGGACATGGGACAAGTTTGTGTCCCTTGGGGGTGCTCAACAGCATTAAGGACCAGGACACTGTCCCCGGGGACATGGGGACAAGTTCATGTCCCCTCAGAGTGCTCAATAGCATTGGGGACCAGGACACTGTCCCCAGAGGCATAGGGACAAGTTCATGTCCCCTGGGGCATGGGGACAAGTTCATGTCCCCTCAGAGTGCTCAATAGCATTGGGGACCAGGACACTGTCCCCAGGAACATGGGGACAAGTTTGTGTCCCCTCAGGGTGCTCCACACTATTGGGGACCAGGACACTGTCCCCAGAGGCATAGGGACAAGTTCATGTCCCCTGGGGCATGGGGACAAGTTCATGTCCCCTCATGGTGCTCAATAGCTTTGGGGACAAGGATGCTGTCCCTGGGGACATGGGGACAAGTTTGTGTCCCCTTGGGGTGCTCAACAGTATTGGGGACCAGGACACTGTCCCCAGAGACATGAGGACAAGTTCATGTCCCCTGGGGCATGGGGACAA
>NW_009198536.1:0-585 GCF_000690835.1 Fulmarus glacialis | reverse complement strand
CCTGGGGACAAGGGGTCATGGGGACAAGTTCATGTCCCCTCAGAGTGCTCAACAGCTCTGGGGACCAGGATACTGTCCCCTGGGGCATGGGGACAAGTTCGTGTCCCCTTGGGGTGCTCGACAGCATTGGGGACAAGGATGCTGTCCCTGGGGACAAGGGGTCATGGGGACAAGTTCATGTCCCCTCAGAGTGCTCAACAGCTCTGGGGACCAGGATACTGTCCCCTGGGGCATGGGGACAAGTTCGTGTCCCCTTGGGGTGCTCGACAGCATTGGGGACCAGGATGCTGTCACCTGGGGACATGGGGACACATTTGTGTCCCCTCAGGGGGTGCTGAACAGCACTGGGGATGGGGCCACTGACCCCTGGGGACAGGGCCACCGACCCCTGGGGACATGGGGACAAGTTCATGTCCCCTGGGGGTGCTCACCGCGCCGGTGGGGAGCTGCTCCTCGGCGAAGAGCTTGGGCAGCACGGCCGTCAGGGACGCATCCTGCGGGGACAAGGGGACAGCTGAGCCCCCGGTGACACCCCCCCCAACCCGCCTCCAGGGTGGGGACACAAGACGGGGGTGACTGTCACCC
>NW_009198535.1:0-484 GCF_000690835.1 Fulmarus glacialis | reverse complement strand
AACATCCTTGTTGCTAAATTGGAGAGATACGGGTTTGATAGATGGATTATTTGATGGTTAAAGAATTGGCTGGATGGCTGCATCCAAATGGAAACGAGTGATAAGTGGTGTCCCTCAGGGGTACGTATTGGGACTGATACTGTTCAATATCTATTAATGACATAGGCAGTGGGGTTGAGTGCCCCCACAGCAAGTTTGCAGATGACACCAAGCTGTGTGGTGCAGTTGATTCGCTGGAACGGATACCATCCAGAAGAACCTTGACAGGCTGGAGGAGTGGGCCCGTGTGAACCTCATGAAGTTCAACAAGGCCAAGGGCACTGAGGTGTACCAACCCCCACTATCAATACAGACTGGGGGATGAATGGATTGAGAGCAGCCCTGCAGAGAAGGATAGCGGTGGATGAAAGATTGGACACGAGATGGTTATGTCCGCTTGCAGCCCAGAAAGTCAATCATATTCTGGGCTGCATCAAAAGAAGCG
>NW_009198534.1:24707-46153 GCF_000690835.1 Fulmarus glacialis | reverse complement strand
TGATCTTAAAGGTCTTTTCCAACCTAAGTAATTCTATGATTCTAAGCATATAGCATAAATAGTGCTTACAGTCTATATAGGAGTTATAATATTACAGGATAAGAGGCACATTTTTGCTTAAATAACATTTTTAACTTGTGAAGTGAGTTTGTAAGACACAGGATGTTTTTTCACAATATTTTGCCTACTAGAGCATGAATCAAAGTTTAGTTAATACGTTCAGTGGTTTGATAATTCTGGGAATTCATGGTTTTAAATGTACAAGATTACTGTTTGCAAGCCTTCAAAATCTGCAAAGTATGAATGTAATAGAATACATCTTTAGTAAGTTAAATTGGGTTTTTTTCTGAAAATACTGCAAAGATAGAAGTATAAAGTTGAAAAAAATACACTTTTTGTTGCTAGCTGTTTGCTAAAATTCAAATAGTTGAATGACTATTTATATATTTAATTGCAGAATAGAGGTGTGCTTGTTTCTTACTGTCAGTAAGCACTGAATTATATGTTATCAGCATTATACTAGGTTCATTGCGGTTTTATAACATTTGTTTTTCTTGCTGTTTTAAAATTTGTTCCTTAAGACTGTTTGCAAACTATGTTTTTTAGGATTATTGATAGATGTTGTTTTTATGTATACAGATGTCCCTAGTATTTTCAGCGGTGACCAGATTGGAATGCTTGATCCCCATCAAACCCTTTTTGGGTCTCATGAATCAGGCCAGTGTTGGAATCTAAAAGAAGACAGCAAGGAAATCAATGAACTTACAGACCAGTTTGCACCATTTATTGGTGTATTTGGCAGCACTAAGGAAACCTTTAAGAATGGAAACTTTCCTGGTACCTTTTTTCGTTTCCCACTTCGCCTGCAGCCTTCCCAACTGAGCAGCAATGTTTACGACAAACAGAAGGTTTTGGAGCTGTTTGAATCCTTCAGAGCAGATGCAGACACAGTATTGCTCTTCTTGAAGAGTGTTCAGGATGTTTCATTGCATGTTAGGGAAGCTGATGGAACTGAGAGGCTGATTTTTAGAGTAACTGCTAGTGAGAACAAGGCCTTGAAACATGAAAGACCCAATTCTATCAAAATCTTAGGAACTGCAATAAATCAGTATTGTAAGGGAGTTCCAAGCAATAGCATAACATGTGTGACATACCATGTAAATATAGTTGTAGAAGATGAGAGCGTTAAGGATGCACAGAAAACATCTTGGTTAGTATGTAATTGTGTAGGTGGTCGAGGAATGTGTACTGAACTGGATTGTTTAGCTGATGACTTGAAATTTGTTCCTACTATTGGAATAGCCATGTCTTTATCAACTAATGGGGAGGAAAAAGGAGCTGTAGCAGATTTTTCAGGAAGAGCATTTTGTTTTCTGCCTTTGCCTCCAGGTGAAGAAAGCAAAACTGGACTCCCAGTTCATGTTAGTGGTTTCTTTGGTCTCACAGACAATAGGAGGAGTATCAAATGGCGAGAGCTGGATCAATGGAGAGATCCAGCAGCTTTGTGGAATGATCTTCTTGTGGTAACTATAGTGCCAAAGGCATATACCACCCTTATTTTGGAAGCTATCAAACGAATGGAGACTGAGAAGAATTCGGATTTTCCGTTGTCAGCTGAAAGAATTTATAGGTTATGGCCTGATGAGAACAAAATCAGGGTACCCTGGAAACCAATTGTAGTACCTCTCTTTAAAGAGCTGCTCCAGCATACGATTATTTACTCAGTGAGTAATCAGTGGATAAAGGTGGAACAGGTGCACTTTTCTGAAATGGATGAGAGTTTGGAGTACACACAGTCTGTTCTCAACTACCTCCAGAATTCAGGGAAGCAGATTGCCAAGGTACCAGCAAATATTGCTAGTGCAGTGCATCTTACTATTTCTACTGCTAAAGCTGTGAAAAAAGTGACTCCTGCTGTAGTACGGCAAGTACTAAGGAAATCTGGACACAGTGGACCTGCTGAAGAAAAGCTTCATCTTTTAGAATTTGTGCTTTCTGATGGAGTTTACAGTGATCTGATTGGATTGGAGCTTTTGCCATTACAGAATGGAAACTTTATTCCTTTTTCCTCATCTGTGTCAGAACAGGATGTAGTTTACATAACCTCAGAAGAATATCCCAGGTATACTTAATATTTTAAATACTGGTTTTTTCAGTTTAAATGTTAAAACAGAGCTTCAGACTGTTATTTGCTTATCAACAAACAAGATGATATGCAGCAGCCTGTAATGTAATGAAATAATGCATAGATAGAACTCAGTTTTCTGTATATATGTGCATGTTTGTGTGCATATGTCTCATTTGAAAAGTTTGACAGCTATTTGCCATTATAACTTTATAAAGAACCATGTGATCTAGGCTTTAGCGGAATACCTCAGGATATATTTCAAATTGGCTTTCTTCTGAGAATTATGACTAGGGAGGAGGTTAGAAACATGCATTCTAGGAAGTACATGAAATTAGGTAATGATAAAAGCCTTCTTTTTTTTTTTTTTTTTTTTTTACATTAAAGCTTGAGAATACTTCAGGCTTTTTTTTTTTTTTTTTTTTGACACTACACACTTGCTTTCAGTGAAGGGCTTAGTACTAAATACATATTGGTTTCTGGAAGTAAGCAGATACTACCATGGAAGGAAGTGGGTTTGTCTTCTACATGTGCTCTCCTTTGGTCTTTCCATTCCCTCTCCAATTAATTTTTTTTCCTTGCTTATTTCCCAGCTCCATCAATGTTCCAATTTGGTTCACATTTCATCTGCCAAAAAAGCTTGACACTGGGGAGGGGATAGGAACGAGTAGGGTAGCTGGAATAATTGCCCTTGGGGTCACTGGGGGGAAAGCATGAGTACTGCTTTTTATGTCTGTACTGGATTATGCATGTGTAAAAGAATTGTTACATCTGGACCCTTCTCCAAGTAATCTCTTAAAAGGTACTGCTTGAAGTCACTCAGACACACCAGATGTTTTACCTGTAGCTGTTCCTCCTTACGAAGTGCTACCCATATGTATGTTCACAACCACCCCTCCTTCTCCTTTCCCTCAGAGTTCCACTAATTTTCAGATCCTCAGCTTGAGAGAATGGGACATGTGCTTTGCTGCTTTTACTGACCTATGAACTGTTTATACAGGAAGTAGAGGTGGGTTGGAGTGTGCCAATGTAGATATTATTAAGGTAAAAAGTGCTTCAAGTAAGCGCTCTCTGTGAATTGTGGTTTGAATATATGTATAGACAACACATCTTCAAGAAAAGCGGTTGGATGCAGGTAACTGGTCATCCCATGTTGTTTGAGGGGAGTTTGCTTTTTCAAGTCTGCTGCTGTTCTTTTTCTATTGTATTCTGAAACCATGATCTTTCTTGTTCTAGACAATTCAGGTCATTTATCAGGGGATTAACACTACTCAGAGCCTGTGATTCTAGTGTCTTCTTTAAAAAAAAAAAAAAAAAAAAAAAATTCTCTAGCATCTGTTGAGATGATTTATCTTTTGCTATTCTTTCACTTTGTTTCTCCTTCCAGGAGTTAAGCCAGTATACTAATACAGAAAACGTTCCCATGATGAGACTAACAGATTTTCCTTACAGTCCTGCTTCAGACTAGTCATAAGATACTTTTTTGGGAACTTAATGATACCGCTATATCTTATTCAGTTCATGTTCTGTTGTTAATGGACTTAGTTTGGTTAGTCTTGTAAAACTGATACAAAAACATCTTATACCAGGCATAAATCTATACCAGGCATAATTCAGAAACTTGAAATAGTAATGCTTTATTTGCCTTTGTTCTTGCCTACAGTAATTATTTTTAATTCTGATGTTATAAATAAGATAAATGACTTATGCTAGATGTTTTAAAACACTTTCAACTTAAGAGTTTGGCTCTTTGTGTATTCAGATTTGGAGCCTGCTTAAAAAGCTGAAATAAGCTTTTATGAATTTCTTTCTTTTAACACCTGTGGAAGAACAAGGAAGATTCTGTGTTGGTTTATGTATAGTTGATACACCTCCTGTCAGAATTAAGCTGGATAGTTATTTTTTATTTCAGGAAGACAAAAGCCCTAAAAAACTATTTAGTTTTAAGTGCTAACATAAAGAAAGGGAAGGGAAGGGCACGATGAGACTGACTCTTGGCTACAGTAGTCTTAACCACTGTCTGCAGATCTTTTGGAATCCACAGATCTGTGTGAAGTCCTAGAATTACATGTGGTATTTTTTGTATGTTTCAAATAGAATCTTTTTAAGAGACATAGAATAGTAGGTGCTATTTACCTTTTTTTTTTGTTAGAATACAAATAGACGAAAATAATTTTCTAATCCCAGTTTTTCTATCAAGAGAAAACTTGCTTAGACCTGCTTTGAAAAGAAGAGTAGTTGGAAAAATTAGTTTTTTACTCTCTGCTTCTAAATGTATGATTTTCTCATTTATAAGAAAATGCCCACTGAAAGCCAAATTCTGCATATGTAAGCAATTGCTTTGCATGTGACTGTCTTACCATGGCAATTACCATGCTGGTAATTTCTGTGCAGCAACATAAATAAATTAGATGCTTTGCTAAAGTGTGTTTTGGGGTTTTTTGTTTGTTTTTTTTTATGGTATGCTTATCTGGAAGGAAGGTTACTTTCTGATGACCTGAAGCCTGAGGTTCTAGCTGCTTTGAAAGAAGCTGCCAAAAGCCGAGGTAATATGTCTTTTGTATTCTCATATAGTGAAACAGATTGCTAAGGGTTGAACAGAGTAGTAGTAGTTCTAAACCCAAGTTTAAAACAATGTCTTTTTTGAAATGGAGTTCACATAAATAAGTTGGTCATTTAAAAGAAATATTTAAGATACGATAGGCTATGTTGTTTGAAATGGAAATGACACAAATGAAAATTATAAATGAACAAAAAGGCAAAGGCAAGGGAAAAATATACAATAAAAGAATAGATATTCACTTAGTAAAGCATGTGTTCAAGGTTCAGTAATTTTGTGCAAATAGTATTCGTCCACTTAATACAGTCTGAATTCTATTTTGCATTTGTGGTATCTGCATATGCAATAGCTGTGTCATGGTTTTGGTATTGTGGATCATTTCTTACCTCACAATTGCAAGTGATCACATCAGTGCATTTTTTTAAAACTGGATTAAACTAGCTTAAGCATCAAGCCTCAAGCATACTGTAGACCATATAATTTCATCAAGTGTTCCCTGAGTCTTAATTCATAGTTTATGGTTGTGTCAATCTGGACCTACTGAAATACTTCCAGTCTTGATCAAAAGACTTGGTTAAGAAGTTTGCTTCATCTCTAGATAAGATGCTTCTATGTTTAACTGCCCTCACAATTAAATTTTTTTGCCTCTTTTTCAACTCAGAGTTTGTCTATATTTATCTTTCCACCTTTGCATTTCGTTATGCATTTGATTGGTAAATTTGAAGTCTGAGTCTCAGAAGTCATTTCATGTAAACACAATTTGCAAACAAGTCACTCTTCAGCTTATTTTTAAACAGTGTGAGCATGTGGTGAGCTATTTTACTCTTCAAGGTCTAGAAAATGTGCTTTTCAGAAAAAGATCCTTGTCTCTCTTTTTTCTAAATTGCTCAGTTTATTAGAATTCTTTTTTAGACTGAAGACATTAGAGCCAGATATAGAATGCTATAAATCACTGTCTTTATTTGCCTTTTTTGATACCCTTTATCATGATCTTCAGTTATTCAGTCACAGTCTCTATTTCTTCAGTCTGTGTTCTGACCTTTCTTTCCCCTTCAATCCTTTATATGTTCTCTGTTTATTATTCTTCCTGTTCAGTTGGAAACCTACTGCTTTCTCCATGGTTTGATCATTGCTTCATTATCAAAAATAATGGAAAAATAAGATAATTCTGAGGCTAAGATGATACATTTTTAAAGTATGGCAAAGCATCTATGAAAAAATTGAAAGAACTGGGAGTGACTTATTGCACAGAGTAAACAGTGTCAATATTTAAAATAATATAAATTGTATAGTAGATATGAAATCAGTGCTGGGACTTTCATTGAATATGAAGAACAGCAAGTCTGAAACTACTATAAAGCAAAACTTCGTTCTAAAAAGCAGAATTGTCAAAGCCTTATGGGCATATTATGTGATGGGTGTTGTGTCTATTGTTGCAGTAGATATGCTTGTTTTAAATTTTTTTTTTTTTACTGTTAATTTCCCCCAGTACTGTTTTTAATTAGTTTTGTTTTGTTTTAATACAGTCTATAAACTGTTGAAAGTAGTGTATCCAAACAATGAATATTCTTAATCTGCAGTAGAACTGTAAAGAACTACTGTTTACTCTAGTAGTAATTGCTGGGACTTTAAAAGAACAGAAATATATAGGGATCAAGACAGCCACAGTGAGATTAGATGGATGAAAAAATGTATGGAAGAGAGGAATGTTAGCTTTGAAAAATGCCAGTTCCTTGTGATGATACCTTAAATTGACTTTTGGGATGTATTATCCTAGGCAATTTCTTCCAAGTGAATGTCACAAAGCAGTCCAAAACCACACTTAAATTAAAAAAACAGAGCAAAACAACCAAAAGAAAATACAGATTTGACAGACTATATGCTTGAATACAGCTTAAACAGAAAAAGCAGAGGTGACTAAAAAGAAAAAACCCTGTATATTCATAAAGCAATCCCTTGCTGAGTTCTTCTAGGACGTTCCTTCACTTCCAGGCTTGGTCTCTGAGTTGCAACAAAGTCTTATCTAGTCTTTTTAGTTCCTGGGTCACATTTAAAGTCTTGCTTCTGTCTCTCTTCTTCCTCTGGCAGTTTCTTTGAATGACATTTTTCTAGGGACTTGTTCTTGGTTGGTAGTATGCCTCTCACTGATTAGAAGAACATATTTTTGTAAATGAGTATGACAAATATAATTCTTCTAAATCTTCTAGAAATGCCTAAGGACTTCTAGATAATCCTTTGCAAGATCGTAGTGCCTACTTTTCTCTTCATTCTACCTTCTGCTAAATTATTCTTCATTCTAAGATTTTGCATAATTGTAAAGTACAACTGCAGTACCATAAAAGTTGTATGTTATTATAAATAATAAGTATTAGAGGGGTTTTTGGCAGGTTTTGAAACCTTACCTGTCAAGAATTTTACTTATAGCTGTAGAAATTATATCAGAGAAATTCCTGGTACAGTTGCAGAAATAGAAACTTTCTTGTATTATTTCTTTGAGAAAATGGGATGCAATTTTTTCTATTGTGTTGTACAAAGACAACCAGATCTTTATGTTTTCTCTCCTAAAATGTGTACTGTATTTTTCTAGTTAATAACTGTTTCTGTATTTAGTGTGTTAATGTGTAACTCATGAGCTGTTTTCTGAAAATTTGATTTGATTTGATTATATTCTAGCCCAACAGCTTCTCTGGGGATTTTCAGGTATGATTATTAACTGAAGATGTACTGGTTTGGATTGAAGCTTGATACTTGTGTGAATTTGGTGATTAGCTATTCTCATTACCCCAGCTTTCTTGTAAACAAAACTTGCCAAATAGAGCTGCCAAAAGATAGCTACCAAAGCTAATTATGAAAAGAGTTGTAAATACCGTTGAGGGGAAATGCATATTGATGAAGAAAACTTGTAGTTACGTTACACAGAAATGATCAATATTTTCATTGGTGTATTTATATACTTTTTAATAAATTCCCATGCAGGAAGATGTCCAGTATTTTAAGATCACATGTATAGATTTTAAAACAATATTTCTAAAGATCTATGCTAAAATAATGGGATTTAAGCTTAGCTTTTAAGTAGATTCTTATCTTGCTGGCCCACTGCTGCAAGTGTTTCTCGCTTTCACAAGGCTGCTTTGTTTACCTGCGTTTTCTGTTCAATAGAACTAACAATGCATAGCCCTGTAGGCATGAAGTGAAAGGAAAAAAATTTTTTTCTGAAGGTGTCTTACTACCGATTTCCAGCAAAGCAGGGACAGTAGATAATATTTTTAGACTGTTGCTTTTAAGGAAATGGCAGATGGAAGGAAGGAAATCTAGATGGAAGAAAGATCTGAAATTCAAATAGATGCTTGCTTCAATTTCTGTCATTGTTTTTGATGTTGTTGGGAAGTAGTGGTATTTTTATATTCTGTCCTGTTTTCTGACCCTCAGACATTCCGTAATTTTTAAGTAAAAGTTGTATTAATGATAATTAAGAGATGAGTGTTAACATATATTTCTTCTAGTGAGGGCTTTGATAATAAGAATAAAAGCATATACGTCTAAACTTTGTTTCAGCACTCCTTGCACAACTGAGTTTTGTTCCTTGTCAGTTTTAGTGTAAGACCATCTGCACCCTTTGCTATACCTAATAAATAATCTTTAAAATCTATTTGAATCTTTGCAGCTATAGACAAACAAATAATGGATTAGATTTTTATTTACCGCTAGCCAAATAAGTAGTGTAAAGAATCAACCAAACAAAAAAATACATTTGAAGCTTCTACTTTGATTGTAAATCCATAGTTGCTATGTATGCCTGAGAACTGTTGTGTCAAACTAACAAATGTGATAACATATTGATAATTTTCAATTTGTTTTTATTTTTATACTAATATGGAATGTGTTTGCTTTTAATTAACTCCTAAAAGCAAGGGGAGCTGGTGTCTGCAGTTCTATTTAACAGTTTTTTCCACACAATGAAAAAGCAGGGCACAAGTTAGATTTTTTTGTTTTGTTTTATTTTTGTTTTGTTTGGGTTTTTTGTTTGTTTGTTTTAATTTTTTTTTTAATTTTTTCTTTCCCCTGTCAACAACCAAAAGCACTTTGTTATGTAACTCTGCTCTGTGATTTTCATGGCTTTGCCCTTTTGCTGTAATTTCAGGAAGGCCATGCACTCAGCTGCAGCTTCTGAACCCAGAAAGATTTGCCCGGCTCATTAAAGAAGTTATGAATAGCATGTGGCCTGGAAGAGACATGGTGGTACAGTGGTATCCAGGTTTGGAAGACAAAAATCACCCATCAGTTTCCTGGCTTAAGATGGTTTGGAAGAACCTATATATACATTTTTCTGATGACTTGAGTGTGTTTGATGACATGCCGCTTATCCCCAAGACACTGCTGGAGGAAAACCAAACATCAGTGGAACTGGTTAGATTTAGGAATCCATCTCCTATCATTCTGGAAGACGAATCTGAGACTCAGCTCCCGGAATACTTAGCTGATATTATTCAGAAAGTTGGTGGGGTTGTACTTAAGAAGCTGGATATTTCTATCCAACATCCACTTATGAAAAAATACTTGCATCCACCATTACCAAGTGCTGTTTTACAAATAATGGAAAAAATGTCCTTACAGAAACTATGCAGTCAGGTTGCATCATTCCCGTCAACACATAAAGATGCTCTTAGGGCATTCTTAGCTAGTTTAACTGATGCAAGTGAAAAAGAGAGAAAAATTATTCAGGAATTGCTAATATTTAAAAAAATTGAAAAATCATCTGATGAAAGTGTCCCCGTTTTTACTGGGCTAAAAGGTAGTAAGGTATTACACCACACTGCCAAAATTCCCCCTGGTCTAAGATTTTCTATTCCAATAATTGACAGCAGTGATGAAGCTACTATTCGCTTAGCTAACCTGCTGAAAATAGAACAGCTAAAGAGCACAGATTGCTTGAAGTTTGTTATACAAGACATTAGAAGTGATTTTTATTCATATGATGAAACAACACAGATAATGCAATGGGTTCTTGAAAATCTGACTTTTCTGAAAAATGAGAATACAGGTGTGATAGATTGGCTGACATCACTAAAGTTTATTAAGATTTCACAGGAAAAGATAGTATCAGCAAATGAACTCTTTGATCCTGAGGTAGAACTTCTGCAAAATTTGTTTTATGCTGAGGAGGAAATTTGCTTCCCCCCTGTTATTTTTACATCTTCAGATATTCTTCATTCTCTGAGACAAATAGGCTTAAAAAATGAGGCCAATATTGAAGAAAGTGATATTATGAGAGTGGCAAATAAAATTGAAAGTTTGCATGCTAACTCTAACACCAATCATGATTTACTGTTAAGAAAAGCTAGAACTCTCTTGTTGATTTTGAACAAAAACCATATACTGCTTCACTCATCTGAAACAAAAGCTGCGCTGAAAAAAATAAAATGGATTCCCGCATGTAAAGAAAGACCTCCAAATTATCCAGGATCCTTAGTTTGGAAAGGAGATCATTGTACTCTGTGTTCGCCACCAGAAATGTGTGATATATCTCATGCAATTTTAGTTGGTTCCTCAGTTCCTCTTGTGGAAAATGTACTGTTGGATATAGAAAAAGCACTTGGCATCCCCACCAAGCCCAGCATAAAAGCAGTCTTAAAGCATTTCAAGGTGGTGGTCGATTGGCACAGTTCTAAAACCTTCAGTGATGAGGACTATTATCAGTTTCAGCATATCTTGCTTGAGATTTATGGATTTATGCATGATCATCTAGAAGAAGGCAAAGAAGCTTTTAAAGCCCTGAAATTTCCCTGGGTTTGGACAGGTAAAACATTTTGTTCCCTCACACAAGCAGTAATAAAGTCAGTACCTGATCTTGATCTCCAGCCTTATCTACATTATGTGCCAAAAACTATGGCGAAGTTTCACCAGTTGTTTAAATGTTGTGGTTCAATTGAGCAGTTAACACCAGACCATGTTTCTATGGTAATTCAGAAAATATATCTAAAAAGTGAGCAGTCTCTCTCGGAACAAGAGAGTAAACAAAATCTTCACATTATGTTGA
Source organism: Fulmarus glacialis (assembly GCF_000690835.1). Taxonomy (NCBI): domain Eukaryota; kingdom Metazoa; phylum Chordata; class Aves; order Procellariiformes; family Procellariidae; genus Fulmarus; species Fulmarus glacialis. The sequence goes on along the minus strand of NW_009198534.1, from coordinate 35,431 downwards.
GCATCATAAGATGGCTGTACAGCAATCAGATTCCTGCAAATCTGCATACACCCATGCCACTATACAGTGGCAAACTGCCTTATAAACTTGCAATGAGGCCAATTCATGAGTGCTGTTATTGTGATATCAAAGTTGATGACTTAAACGATTTGCTTGAAGATTCTGTTGAACCAATAATTTTGGTGCATGAAGACATACCGATGAAAACTGCTGAGTGGTTAAATGTCCCATGCCTTAGCACAAGATTGATTAATCCAGAAAATATGGGATTTGAGCAATCTGGGCAAAGAGAGCCTCTGACTGTAAGAATTAAAAACATTTTGGAAGAATACCCTTCCATTTCAGATATTTTTAAAGAGCTTCTTCAAAATGCTGATGATGCTAATGCAACGGAATGTAATTTTCTGATTGACATGAGAAGAAATATGGATATAAGAGAGAATCTTCTGGATCCAGGAATGGCAGCATGTCATGGTCCAGCTTTGTGGTCATTTAATAATTCTGAATTTTCTGACTCTGATTTCCTAAATATAACTCGGTTAGGAGAGTCTTTAAAAAGGAGTGAAGTTGACAAAGTAGGAAAATTTGGACTGGGATTCAATTCTGTTTATCATATCACTGATGTTCCTATTATTTTGAGCCGGGAGTTCATGATTATGTTTGATCCAAATGTTAACCATATCAGTAAGCATATTAGAGATAAATCTAACCCTGGGATCAAAATCAACTGGAGTAAACAACAGAAGAGGCTGCGAAAATTTCCCAATCAGTTTAAGCCGTTTATAGGAGTTTTTGGTTGCCAGCTACCACTGACTGTAGAATCTCCTTACAGCTACAAAGGAACACTTTTCAGGCTTCTAAAGTGAGTGAAGTCAGCAGTGCATGTTACAATACAGCAGACATTTACTCTCTTGTGGATGAATTTAGCATTTGTGGTCATAGACTGATAATATTTGCTCAGAGTGTAAATTCAATGGTTTTGAAATACTTGAAAATTGAGGCAGATGATCCTGGGGTGGCACAAGATGTTGTCACTATCAAAAAAAATCTGTGTTCTTCCAAAGCCTTGACTGCGCCAAATATAAGTGTTTTAAAGGAAGCGGCTAAACTCATGAAGGTCTGCAGCAGCAGTAATAAAAAGCTTCCCACTGAAACACCAAAGTCCTCGTGTATCTTACAGATAGTAGTAGAAGAATTTCACCATGTATTTAGGCGGATTGCTGATTTACAGTCTCCACTTTTCAGAGGTACAGAAGATGATCCAGCTTCTTTCTTTGAAATGGCTAAATCAGGACAGATAAAAAGATCAGCTGATGAATTGCCTCAGAAAACAGTAGATTCAACAACATGGCTTATATGTTCTTGCATGGACACTGGAGATGCTTTAAAATTTTCATTACATGAAAGTGGACGAAGACTAGGTCTTGTTCCCTGTGGTGGAGTAGGAGTGTTGCTGTCTGAAACCCAGGATCAAAAGTGGATTGTGAAACCTAATTGCAACAACATGGGTGAAGTATTCTGCTATTTACCTCTACGAATAAAAACAGGCTTACCTCTTCATATAAATGGCTCCTTTGCAGTTACTTCAAATCGAAAAGAGATCTGGAAAACAGACACGAAAGGAAGATGGAATATAGTATTCATGAGGCATGTTATTGTAAAAGCCTACATAGAAGCACTTTGTGTTCTACGTGACATGGCAATCAATGGTGAGCTGGTTGACTACAGTTACTGTGCAGTGTGGCCAGATCCTGATTCAGTTCATGATGATTTTTCTGTTATTTGTCAAGGGTTTTATGAAGACATAGCTCATATGAAAAGCAAAGAAGGGATCAAAGTGTTTTCTGATGGTTTCTCTTGGGTTTCCATGAAGAATGTAAGGTTTTTAGATGATTCTATACTGAAACGACCAGATGTTGGACCGTCAGCCTTTAAGATCTTTCTGAAGTACCTTAAAAAAACTGGTTCCAAAAATCTGTGTGCTGTAGATCTCCCCTCCTGGGTAAAGACAGGATTTGAAGAAGCAGGATGCAAATACATATTATTGGAGAACACTTTCTCTGAGAAACAGTTCTTTTCTGAGGTATTTTTTCCTAATGTTCAGGAGATTGATGCAGAGCTGCGTGATCCTTTGATGCGTTATGTTCTCAATGAAAAAGTTGAGGAGTTCTCAGGAATTCTTCGTGTTACTCCATGTATTCCCTGTTCATTAGATGGACATCCATTAGTTACACCATCAAGACTGATCCATCCTGAAGGAAGAGTTGCAAAGTTATATGATGCTGAAGATGGAAGATTTCCTTACGGCACCACTCAGGATTATCTTAACCCCGTTATTTTGGTTCAACTTGTTCAGTTGGGAATGGCTAAAGACGATGTTTTATGGGAAGATCTGATAGAACGTGCAGAGTCAGTAGCTGAAATTAACAAGATTGATCATGCTGCAGCTTGTCTCAGAAGCAGTATTATACTGAGTCTCATTGATGAAAAACTAAAATCTAGGGATCCTAGAGCTAAAGAATTTGCTGCAAAATGTCAAACCACCCCTTTTCTTCCTTTCCTTAGCAAACCAGCAGGCTTCTCGCTGCACTGGAAAGGCAGTGATTTTCAGCCTGAAGCAATGTTTTCAGCAACTGATCTTTTCACTGCTGATCATCAAGATATAGTTTGCCTAATACAACCAATTCTTAATGAAAATTCCCACTCCTTTAAAGGCTGTGGTGCTTTGTCATTAGCTGTCAAAGAATTTTTGGGTTTACTGAAGAAACCAGCTGTTAATTTGGTCATAAATCAGTTAGAAGAAGTTGCGAAGTCATTTGATGGAATCACGTTATATCAAGAAAATATCACAAATGCTTGTTATAAATATCTACATGAAGCAATGTTACAAAATGAATCAACAAAAGCTATGATAATTGAACAACTGACAAACTGTAGTTTTATTCTAATTGAGAACATGTATGTTGATCCAACAAAAGTGTCTTTTCATTTGAATTTTGAAGCAGCACCCTATCTCTATCAGTTGCCTAATAAATATAAAAATAGTTTCCGTGAGCTATTTGAAAGTGTGGGTGTAAGACAGGCTTTTACAGTTGAAGATTTTGCTGTAGTTCTAGAATTAATAAATCAGGAAAGAGGGACCAAACAACTAACAGAAGACAACTTTCAGCTTTGCAGGAGAATAATTAGCGAAGGAATATGGGGCCTCATTAGAGAGAAGAAGCGGGAATTTTGTGAGAAAAAGTATGGCGAGATTTTGTTACCCGATACTCATCTTGCACTCCTGCCTGCAAAATCTTTGTGTTACAATGACTGTCCGTGGATTAAAGTTAAAGACACAACTGTTAAATATTGTCATGGTGATATTCCAAGAGAAGTTGCAGTAAAGCTTGGAGCAATACCAAAACGCCATAAAGCTTTAGAAAGATACGCATCCAATATCTGTTTTACTACCCTTGGAACAGAATTTGGCCAGAAAGAAAAATTGACAAGTAGAATTAAAAGCATTCTTAATGCCTACCCTTCAGAAAAAGAAATGCTGAAAGAGCTCCTTCAGAATGCAGATGATGCAAAAGCTACAGAGATCTGTTTTGTGTTTGACCCTAGACAGCATCCAGCCGATAGAATATTTGATGAGAAATGGGCACCACTTCAAGGACCAGCACTGTGTGTTTACAACAATCAGCCTTTTACAGAAGATGATATTCGAGGAATTCAGAACCTTGGAAAAGGTACAAAAGTAGGAAATCCCTGTAAAACTGGACAGTATGGTATAGGTTTCAATTCTGTTTATCACATTACTGATTGCCCTTCTTTCATTTCTGGCAATGATATACTTTGTATTTTTGATCCTCATGCTAGATATGCACCAGGTTCAACATCAACGAGTCCTGGCCGCATGTTTAGAGATTTAGATGCAGATTTCAGAACACAATTCTCAGATGTACTGGACCTCTACTTAGGAAATCACTTTAAACTGGATAATTGCACAATGTTTAGGTTTCCTCTTCGAAATGGAGAAATGGCGAAAGCATCAGAAATTTCCTCAGTTCCGTGCTCAGATAGAATGGTCCAAAATCTTTTAGATAAGCTGCGTACAGATGGAGCAGAACTCTTAATGTTTCTGAACCATATGGAAAAAATTTCTATTTGTGAGATAGAAAAAACAACAGGAGCACTGAATGTGCTGTATTCTGTACAAGGCAAAATCACTGATGGAGACAGACTGAAACGAAAGCAATTCCATGCATCTGTAATTGACAGTGTAACTAAAAAAAAGCAGCTAAGTGAAATACCTGTGCAACAGATTACTTACACAATGGATACTGAAGACTCGGAAGGAAATCTTACAACTTGGTTAATTTGTAACAGGTCAGGCTTTTCTGCCATGGAAAAGGTATCCAAAAGTGTGGTTTCAGCCCACAAGAATGAGGACATTACTCTTTTTCCACGTGGTGGGGTAGCAGCTTGCATTACTCATAATTACAAAAAACCCCACAGAGCATTCTGTTTCTTACCGTTATCTTTAGAAACTGGGTTACCCTTTCACGTGAATGGACACTTTGCTCTGGATTCTGCAAGAAGAAATCTATGGCGTGATGATAATGGTGTCGGAGTAAGAAGTGACTGGAATAGTAGCCTAATGACAGCGCTGATAGCACCAGCTTATGTTGAACTGCTGATTCAGCTGAAGAAACGGTATTTTCCAGGCACTGATCCTACAGTATCAGTGCTGCAAAACACACCCATTCATGTTGTGAAAGACACTTTAAAAAAATTTTTATCCTTTTTTCCAGTTAATAGACTTGATATTCAGCCAGATTGGTATTGTTTAGTGAAAGCAGTTTACAGTTGCATTTATGAAGATTTGAAGCGTCTTTTACCTGTTATGCGAGCTCCAAATATTGATGGTTCTGATTTGCATTCTGCAGTTATCATCACATGGGTTAACATGTCTACTGTAAACAAAGGCAGGCCGTTCTTTGACAATTTACTACAAGATGAATTGCAACATCTCAAGAATACAGAATACAACATCACAACGCGGAAGACAGTGGCTGAAAATGTTTACAGACTCAAGCATTTACTCTTAGAAATTGGATTTAATCTGGTATATAACTGTGATGAAACTGCAAATCTTTACCATTGTTTGGTAGATGCAGATATTCCTGTCACCTACGTGACACCTGCTGATGTCCGATTATTTTTGATGACATTTTCTTTTCCAGACTCTAATTGCCACATTGGAAAGTTACCCTGTCGTCTTCAGCAGACAAATTTGAAACTCTTCCATAGTCTCAAACTTCTGGTTGACTATTGTTTTAAAGATGCAGAAGAAAGTGAAATCCAAATTGAGGGCTTGCCACTCCTTATTACTCTTGACAATGTTTTGCAAATTTTTGATTCAAAACGACCGAAGTTCTTAACAACATACCACGAACTGATTCCATCTCGCAAGGATCTCTTTATGAACACATTGTATTTGAGATACAACAGTATTTTACTTAGCAGTGAGGTAGCTAAAGTCTTTGATATCACAAGTTTTGCTGAATTGTTATCATCTGTGTTGCCTAGAGAATATAAAACTAGAAGCTGTATGAAATGGAAGGAAAACTTTGCAAGTGAATCTTGGCTTAAAAATGTGTGGCATTTTATTAGTGAGTCTATAAATACTAAAGAAGAGCAAGAAGATACGCAAGCAAAATTCAATGATGTTGTTGAAACTTTGAAGGACTGGACTTTGCTCCCAGGTGTAAGGTTTACTCTCTCAGCTAATCATCTTGTTGTGCCAGAGTGTGATGTTTTGCTGCCCCTCAGCATTATGCATATAGCTGTTTTTCCAAATGCTCAGAGTGATAAAGTCTTTCATGCTTTAATGAAAACAGGCTGTATTCAGCTGGCATTGAACAAAATCTGCTCCAAAGACAGTGCTTTAGTGCCTTTGTTGTCAGGATGTACGGCAAATATAGATAATCCTTCAAGCATTCTGAAAGCCATACAATATATGGTACAGACATCAACTTTTAGGACTGAAAAGTTAGCAGAAAGTGACTTTGAGGCTCTCTTAATGTACTTCAATTGCAATTTATGTCATTTGACATCTCAGGATGACATTAAAATTTTAAAGTCTCTTCCATGTTATAAATCGATTAGTGGCCGATACATCAGCATTTCAAAATACGGGATGTGTTATGTCCTCACGAAAAGCATCCCCTCAGTAGAAGTAGACAGATGGACACAGTCGACTTCATCAGCTTTTCTTGAAGAGAAGGTTCATTTGAAAGATTTGTATACTGTGCTTGGCTGTGTCTCTGTGGATGATCTTGAAGTGTACTTGAAACATCTTTTGCCAAAAATTGAAAGTCTGTCTTATGATGCAAAACTAGAACACTTGATCTACTTAAAGAATAGACTAACTAGCATTGAAGAAACTTCAGAAATGAAAGAACAGCTGTTTGAAAAGCTTGAAAGCATTTTGATCATTCATGATGCAAGCAATAGATTAAAACCTGCAAAATATTTTTATGACAGGACTGTCAAAGTCTTTGAAGTTATGCTTCCTGAAAAATTCTTTATACCTCAAGATTTTTTTAAGAAACTAGAGCAACTTACAAAACCAAAAAACCAAGCTGCATTCCTTCCATCATGGGTAACTTTTCTACGACATATTGGATTGAAATTCATCATTTCACAGCAACAGTTATTACAGTTCGCTAAGGAGATCAGCATGCGAGCAAATACAGAAAGCTGGTCTAAAGAAACACTACAAAATACTGTTGATGTCCTCCTTCACCACATATTTCAAGAACGAACTGACCTTTTGTCAGGAAATTTTCTGAAAGAATTGTCATTAATTCCTTTTCTGTGCCCTGAACGAGCTCCAGCAGAATTTGTTAGATTTCATCCTCAGTATCAAGAAGTTAATGGGACACTTCCTCTTATACGATTCAATGGGGCACAGGTTAATCCTAAATTCAAACAGACTGATGTGTTGCAATTGCTGTGGACTTCATGTCCCATTCTTCCTGAGAAAGCAACACCTTTAAGCATCAAAGAGCAAGAGGGAAGTAGTCTTGGTGCGCAAGAACAACTTGAGCAAGTTTTAACGATGCTGAATGTTAATTTGGACCCTCCCCTGGACAAAGTTATCAATAACTGCAGGAACATATGCAATATAACAACTTTGGATGAGGACATGGTGAAAACTAGGGCCAAGATCCTAAGAAGCATTTATGAATTTCTTAGTACAGAGAAGAGGGAATTCCGCTTTCAGCTTCGAGGAGTTTCTTTTGTAATGGTGGAAGAAGGTTGGAAGCTCCTTAAGCCTGAAGAGGTAGTAATAAACCTTGAGTATGAATCTGACTTTAAACCTTATCTTTACAAACTTCCTTTAGAACTTGGTACTTTCCATCAGTTATTTAAACATTTGGGTACTGAAGATATTATTTCAACAAAGCAGTATGTTGAAGTTCTAGGTCGCATATTCAAGAACTCAGAAGGAAAGCAATTGGATCCTAATGAAATGCGCACAGTTAAGAGAGTAGTTTCTGGCCTGTTCAAAAGTCTTCAGAATGATTCTGTCAAGGTTAGGAATGACCTTGAGAATATGAGGGATTTTGCCCTTTACCTTCCCAGTCAAGATGGTAGGTTGGTAAAGTCTAGTATCTTAGTTTTTGATGATGCACCCCACTACAAAAGCAGAATCCAGGGTAACATTGGTGTGCAAATGCTTGTTGATCTTAGCCAGTGTTACTTAGGCAAAGACCATGGTTTTCATACTAAATTGATAATGTTATTCCCTCAGAAATTGAGGCCTCGCTTACTTAGCAGTATTCTTGAAGAACAGTTGGATGAAGAGTCTCCCAAAATTTGTCAGTTTGGAGCATTATGTTCTTTGCAGGGAAGGTTACAGTTACTGTTGTCTTCAGAACAATTCATCACAGGACTCATTAGGATTATGAAGCATGAAAATGACAATGCTTTTTTAGCTAACGAAGAAAAAGCAGTAAGACTTTGCAAAGCTTTGCGAGAAGGTTTGAAAGTTTCCTGTTTTGAGAAGTTGCAAACAACATTAAGAGTTAAAGGTTTTGCTCCTATTCCCCACAGCAAAAGTGAAACATTTGCTTTCCTGAAGAGATATGGAAATGCAGTAATATTGCTTTACATACAGCATTCTGACAGCAAAGACATAAATTTCCTGTTAGCATTAGCAATGACCTTAAAATCTGCAACTGACAACCTGATTTCTGATACCTCATATTTAATTGCTATGCTGGGTTGTAATGATATTTACCGGATCAGTGAGAAGCTTGACAGTTTAGGAGTGAAGTATGACTCTTCTGAGCCATCAAAACTTGAACTACCAACACCTGGCACTCCTATACCAGCTGAAATTCACTATACACTTCTTATGGATCCAATGAATGTATTTTATCCTGGTGAATATGTTGGTTACCTTGTTGATGCTGAAGGTGGTGATATATATGGATCATATCAACCAACTTATACCTATGCAATCATTGTACAAGAAGTAGAAAGAGAAGATGATGAAAGTCCCAGTTTTCTAGGGAAGATTTACCAGATTGATATTGGATATAGTGAATATAAAATAGTGAGCTCTCTTGACTTGTACAAATTTTCAAGACCGGAGGAAAGTTCTCAAAGCAGGGATAGCACACCTTCTACCCCAACCAGTCCTACAGAATTTCCAGCACATGGACCGAGGACAATTCCACCACTTTTCACTGGTAGAGAGAGCCACAAAACAATGTCCTCAAAACATCACTCTCCAAAAAAGATAAAGTCAAACTTGTTGCCAGAAATATTAAGAGAAGTGACATCTGTGATTGAACAGGCTTGGAAGCTTCCAGAATCTGAAAGAAAAAAGATTATTAGGAGGCTGTATCTTAAATGGCATCCAGATAAAAATGCAGAGAATCTTGATATAGCTAATGAAGTTTTCAAACATTTACAGAATGAGATTAACAGGCTAGAAAAACAGGCTTTTATGGATCAAAATATGGACAGAGCCTCAAGACGACCATTTTCATCCTCTGCTTCTCGATTTCAGTCAGATAAATTTTCATTTCAGAGATTTTATACTTCATGGAATCAAGAAGCAACAAGCCACAAATCTGAAAGGCAACAGTATAAAGAAAAGTGTCCGTCTTCCACGGGGCCATCTTACTCGCAACGCTTTTTCGTCCCACCTACGTTCAGGTCTGTTGGCAATCCTGTAGAGGCACGTCGATGGCTTAGGCAGGCCCGAGCTAACTTTTCAGCTGCAAGAAATGACCTTCATAAAAATGCTAATGAGTGGGTATGCTTTAAATGCTACCTTTCTACTAAACTAGCCTTGATTGCAGCTGACTACGCTGTGAAGGGCAAATCAGACAAAGATGTAAAACCAGCAGCCCTTGCACAAAAAATAGAGGAATATAGTCAGCAACTTGAAGGCCTTACAAATGATGTTCAGACATTGGAAGCTTATGGAGTAGATAGCTTAAAAACTAGGTATCCTGACTTGCTTCCTTTTCCACAGATTCCCAATGATAGGTTTACTTCAGAAGTTGCTATGAGAGTGATGGAATGTACTGCTTGTATCATAATAAAACTTGAAAACTTTATACAACAAAAAGTCTAAGAGATTTGAAGACGTTACAGAACTGTTTTGTCAAGAGCTTAGGTATTCCATGTGATGGCATACAAATGCGATTGTGCAGATTACTGAACATCCAAGAGGTTACACATTGCCAAGCAGTTCAGAAGCGTAGTGCACAAAGATGGATGGTACTGAAGTACTTAGAATTGAAATTCATTTAAACGGGATTTTTTTTTTAACTGAGCCTGCTGTATAAGCAAACTGTAAAACATGAATATTTTTTAAAATTTGCAAGGAAACTGAGCTGCAAAAATTAGCTGTATGTACAATACTGTGATTAATTGGCATATTATTGAACTGCACTTTATATAACCAAAGCTTAGCTTTCTGTTAGATGAAGCCTGTAATTATAACTCCTTATTAGATTTTATTTCATTTAATATAGTGTTTCCAAAATGGTAATGTCAGTTTTCAATGTATTGATCTTAAGACTGGACATACTATGAAATGGGAGGTGGGATGGAAATGAAAATAACTTTGGAGGTATTGCTCCAAATCATTTCTGTATTCTTTTGTGTTCTGTGGACATTCGTGTCACTCATAGTACTACTATCAGCTGGATCTGATTATAAATTTGCTGCAGCATCACATTGTGAACATTTAAAGGATAGTTTAGTACCTGTGAACTGGTACAGTTATTTTAATGCTGAATAATAAGACTTGATTTAACATGCAACTTCATGTCATGCATTGATTGCATTTACCTTATTATAAAATAATTATTTAATTTACTTTTTTCTTCTAGAGCCTGTCATCTTTTGTTTAATGAAAAATGCATGTGGACGATACAAAATTGGTGAACATTATTATGGTGTTTTATGATTATTTTTTTTAAACACCAAAACTCAGTTTTCAGATGTCTAAATGCTTGAGTTTCTTTTTTTTCCCCCTGCGTGTGTGCCTTTGTGTGTGTACATATATATATATATTTTTCCACAAACAAACATTGATAATAGTACAATTCAGTAACCCATTTTTGGTGTACACTGAGCACTGTTTTTTGTTACATGTTTAAAGGTGCTGCATTGTAATGCTCTTTATTTTGTTGTTCACTACAGCCCTA
>NW_009198534.1:1056-24684 GCF_000690835.1 Fulmarus glacialis | reverse complement strand
CTTTCTTTTATAGTTTGTAATACTTTTGGTAACGTCATGCAATATGTTCAACGTTAGCTATTTGTAAAAAAATTTTAAAAGATTAAAAAATATGGAAGGATAATGCTAAATGGAAGAATTTTTCTTTGCTGGATTAGCCACATTTAACATAAATGTTAAACATTTTCCAGTGACACGCTATTACAATTGTTTACTTGAAAGCACAGTGAAACTGTAATTTAACTTACAGAATACAAAGGAAGGTAAACAACAGTGAGCTTGTAGGGCTGATACAGCTGCGATAGTGTTGTAATCCAAAAATAAAAAATCATGATGATGGCTTCTTCAGTTTTGTGCAAATTATAAAGGGCTTGTTCTCTTCTGAAAAATCTTGCAAATCGTAGTGGGAAGAAATGTGATGTTTGGAAAATGATACTGCTTCTGATGGTGAAGCCCTAGTATTATTTCTGCTGTTAAATATTAAGTGCCATAATTTTAATAAAGAAAAATGCAAACATATAGTTCAGTCTGATGTGTTTTGGTTTTATAAAGTAGACTAAATTTGCCTATTATTTCAAGCTTTCTTTTATATAGGTAAATACACATTCTAAATAACTGAACAAATATTAAAATGCTATTAAAAAGGAAAAATGCTTTTTTCTTGACAAGTGTTTGCAGTTTTCTCAAAGAAATCGTACATTTTGCTCATTTTTTGCAATAAATAGCATGTAAGTAAAACACAAATCCTTGTGTGCCATGAAATAAATCAGTTTAGTTAATTCCCTATGTTTTTTAAACAGATTCTTTTGTGGCTCTTACTTAGTTTGTGCATTAGGTCAGATGCATAGTATTCAGGGTAAGCAAAATACTAACAAAAGGAAACAGTTCTCGTCGTGTTTTTCAGTTTAAATGGAGCTAAAACATAAGGTAGCATGTTAGCATGAAAACAAGTAACAGAGGAGCAACATGAACACTTTCCTGTTTTCAGGTGAGATCTTGAGGAAGGAACAAAACACATAACTGTTTTGTAAGCAACTTATGTTGCCTTCCCAATGTTATTATGAACCATTAAAATGGCTATGTAGAACTACTAAACTATTTTGTTATATTTTTATTTTATTTATTTTGTATATATTGTTGAGTGCTGACACTGTGAGAAAGAAAATAATCCCAGTTCTTAGGAAGCTAATGGTCTGAAGTAATTTTAAATATTGAACCAAGGTGAGCAAGAAAACATGAACGACACAGAAAAATTCATTTATTCTATTATTCCTGGGTTGATACCATCAATCAGTTGCATTAAAATTTACATATGGATGCAGAGAGACAGGCAAGATGGTGTCTCAGTTGGAAGTCTCTTTCTTTCTTTCTTTATTTGCTTAATTCACTGTAACAGGTAGCCTAAATAAAGAGGCCTTATGAAACCAGGAAACCATATTGTGATAGGAACTGATTTGCTAAGTGCCATTTAATCCCTGTTTAAAAATAAATAAATAAATAAAATGCTTAATTCATGCTTCGTTTTGGCTCTGCTGGGAGCCTTGGGGAATGCAGAATAACATATTTGTTCCTAAGTTGGGCATGGAAGCTCAGAACAGTTAGTATGTTACGATTCCTTAGTAAGGGTCGGTAGAAGTAAATGTTAGCATGTAGGTTCCACAAAAATACATTTTACAAGTAATTCTGCACATTATGCAAGTTCACATGAAAGAAAAGGTCTTTTCAGCCAGATACATGTCCTAGTTATCTTCCACAGGTACCAGTAATGTGTCTAGGAAAAGCAGCTTCAGTAGTCCTATTTCCCAGGATTATAGTTGTGAGGTTTAGCAAAGATCAGTGGTAAGGGAAACTGATTTAACTGTACATTTAGTAGCCTAAATCTAAGGGACTGTGGTTGTAACAAGTCTTGGCAGGTTTGTTACTATTTATCTTCTTGTGGAAGCTTTAAACGTTTTCCTCTCAAACAATGGCATTAGCACCTATTCTAAAAAGCACTGGTCACTTGCCTCAGCAATTAGTGACAAGAAAAAGACCTTTTTTTTTAATTTATTAAGGAAATAGATTTTTGTGTAGCCAACTACCAAAAGAAGAATGGTTTGTTGTATAAAGAAATGCAGTTTTGCAATATTTGTACTCAAATCATCATCAAAATAAAGTTACTATGGTGATTTGAAAACTAGGATTCAAGAACTATTATGTAAGGATTGCATTCATTTGGTACTTGGGTTGCTTTAAACGAGGCTTTAATAAAATCTATTGTAATTGCTCCAATTAAAGGAGGGTAGTACCAACTTTGAGATTTCCTATTGCTGGATCTGAATGCTTTGAGGATGGCTGGATTGGTATTGTGGAACACAGGCAGAAGTAATAGTTCAAAAATAATTAAACTTGACAGCCAAAGTAGATGTTTTCATTTGAAGAAGACGCACATTTCTGTCACATGGAGATGTTTGTCAATGAGTTTTTCAACAAAACTGTTTATCTTTTCTTTGGTTTGCTTTCTGGATGATTAATACAGTAGCACTGGCAGGTTTTTTTTGCTTACTTTCATCTAGTACAGATGAAGACAAAGCAATTCTAGATGTCCAATGAAGATGTCTAATTATAAAGCATTTTCTAAATTCTGGAAAGTAAATTCTTAGTTGGGGCCAAGATTTTCGTTTATATTTTTACATAATGTACATTTCACATTCTTAGAGTCTTGGGAAGATAATTTTGTTTTAAAAATCATAGAATCATAGAATCATTAAGGTTGGAAAAGACCTCTAAGATCATCGAGTCCAACCGTCAACCCAACACCACCATGCCCACTAAATCATGTCCCTAAGCGCCTCATCTACACGTCTTTTAAATACTTCCAGGGATGGTGACTCAACCACTTCCCTGGGCAGCCTGTTCCAAGGCCTGACCACTCTTTCAGTGAAGAAGTTTTTCCTAATGTCCAGTCTAACCCTCCCCTGGCGCAACTTGAGGCCATTTCCTCTCGTCCTATCGCTTGTTACTTGGGAGAAGAGACCGACCCCCCCCTCGCTACAACCTCCTTTCAGGTAGTTGTAGAGCGCGATGAGGTCTCCCCTCAGCCTCCTCTTCTCCAGGCTAAACAGTCCCAGTTCCCTCAGCCGCTCCTCATAAGACTTGTTCTCCAGACCCTTCACCAGCTTCGTTGTTGCCCTTCTCTGGACACGCTCCAGCACCTCAATGTCCTTCTTGTAGTGATAAATGAAAACATTCATTTAAGTGGTGTTTCATTTGAACACAAAAGGAGAAGCAGACTTTTAAAAATGTATAAAGTTTATTCAAGAACTCAGTTTTCAGTTAATTCTTGCAATTTCCTTTTGCATAAAGCTATATAGACAAATGTCAATACTAAAGGACTGTGAAATGGAAACAAAGAGGGTTGTGTTTTACTACCATTTTGATATTTTTACTTTTCCACTGTGTAACAATTCCCAACCAGTTACAAGAACTGCTGTAAATAGTTCTTTTTGAGGGAAAAAAAAAATGCAAACAATACAGTTCACTATGCTGGGTAGTGGTTTTTTTTTTTTCTCCATTTGGATAACATTTTTGAAAATAAACTGGAGAAGTGCGTACTCTCACTTTCCTGTGCCATAATTTTCTGTTAATCTGTAACTATTTACTGAAGTTTGATTCAAGTAGAAACAATAGTTTTGAAGTATTAAAGAGAGATGGAAAGACATTCACATGCAGATACCAGAAATGATAATTTAGTGATGTATGAACTATATTGAGATTAACAATTCAGATTGTAGCATCAGCTGATTACACTGTGGTAATTTTAGCAGAAACTTTGTTTCTCCACTGATCACAACTAAAAGAAAAAATCCCAAAAATGTTCTTCAGTGATAAGAAGTTGCTTTAAAAAACCTGCACAACTTATATAATGCAACTATATTTTCAAAGCAATTTTGTAGCATAATGAAAAGAAGAATGGAGTTCAAACAATGAAGAGGGGCAAGCTGGTGATTTGGATGATGGCAGAGCCGGGGATACAGCAGACCTGTTTAGTTTTCTGTACTACTCAGAATTCACCTGTGAACTGAGGCAAGTCCAAAAGGATTAGCTCCACAAGAAAGGCAGTAGTTATTGCAATGTCTAACTCAGGTGCCGTAACGCTTACTAGTTTTAGTAGCCAGGGAACTGCGCCCTGATTTTGCTAGCTGTATACCACAGCTTTGTAAAAATGTTAACTAAATGAGAGCAACTGCAATGCAAGAAGTTGCAACAGAAGTGGCCTCCAAATACCCAAGTAGTTCAGGGGTTAGGTTAGGTTACTCTTGTGATACATGGAAAGCCTGGATTCAGCCCCTTGCTCTGTATTAACTCGCAAATCACATTTGAAAATGTGCCTCCAATACAAAAGCTTAAAATGCATAACTTAAAATGCATTTTTCCATTGCCAGCACAATAGGCAGATTGTAACTAATGTACTTATTTACAATATCTGACTAACATGTAGGGATTAGGTTAGGTGAATGAGTAGTTTGCTACCACATGGGGGTGGGCATATGTTCCTTGATGTCCAAAACACAGGTATGATGACAATTCAAATGTCTTTGAAACTAGATAGCGGCTGAATTCTCTAAGGACTTGAAGTCCTGGTTTTGCTGTTGTACTACATCTATAAAAGACTACACGTTACAGCCCTCCAGGTTACTTGTAGCAGCAGTTTTTAGGTATATCTGGCACATGCAATGGAATTTGCTGTCCTTTATTTTAATACTTGTACTTTCTATCCAATGAATAAGCAAAGTCTGCTCATAATTTGGTTTCCAAACCTTGCACATGGAGCTGGAACCACCTAAACTGACTTTAAAGGAATGCTGAAGACAGGTTTCTGTTAAAGCCTGCCTCAGCTGAGGGCTTAGTTGTAGAGAGATAGTTAAGAGATAAAGAGAGAGATAGTTGAGAGATACAGTTGTAGAGTATTTCTTCTCTTTAGGGCCAACAGCCTTGGACTCACTCCTGAAGGTAGATTTCTAAGCCCAGGAAAAGGGAATTTCAGAAATGGAAGCTGTGTGGTTTCCTACTTTTCCCTTAGGCAATATGTTAGCAATCGGAGCGCTCTCCAAATAACATGGGAGACCTTGATTCACTTGCCTCCCTTGCCTGAAGCTCAGCTTAAGCATGTCTCCCACTTTTCCTATTGAAGCTCTTCTAGTTTGCATTAATTGCTGAGGGCCCCACCCTGCTAATGAAGGGCAATTCCAGTATTGTACATTAGACTGGTTGGATAAATTACAAAGGCAGCCCTTGAGGCAGGGACTATCCAGGGCTTTACCACAATAATAGCGGATACTGTTAACTGGGGGCTTCTTCTCAACTCAGTCTTTTGTGGGTATCTGGGATTATAACAGTGTGTGGGGTTTCTTCACTTGTCCACCAGAGCTGAAGTAGCAAGTTTAAAAAATGGCATAGTCTTAGTCATTCTTTTGTTCTGATTCTCCTGCTTTAAGGATGATGTTTCTTTTCTCTAAAGGATGGACATTCTGTGGTTTAATAACGATTATGGGTTAAAATCTTTCTGTAAATAGACACCAAGGCACTACGTAACAGCAGCTCCTATGTGGGTAATAATATCATCAAGTGTATACAAAACAGCATCAAAGGAGTTAAAAACCCATGAGGTTTAAACAACAGGCTATTAAATACAAATCCTGCTACCCAGAGGTGTGCAAACAATTTATTTGTGTTCAGTGCAACACTGTACAGGGGAATCAGTCTGCGGTTGTGTTTCTCTACAAGGTCAATAAATGGTTTGTCAACTCTGGTGAGCATTTACTTTGTATCCAAAGCCCTAATGTAAAAAATAATAAAGAGTAGTTTTACTCTCTTCGTTTGTGATGGAGTCCCACTCTGACAGGATCAGAAATATCAGTCAACAGCTGCAGATGGAGATGAAATAGTCCTCTTAATTGAATCCTGTGGGCTGCAAAAAAGGATTTTTTTTTCCCACCGCCCAAACGTTTCCTTGTGTCAGACAATCTGGAGCCACATTAAGGATTTTTTTCTTTTTACTAGTCCAGCTGGCAGAGCAAATTGCCACGTTGAATTAGCATGTTCTAAAATATAAAAGGGTTTAAATGAGTACAACGGTACAGGCAATACAACAAACTATTGCTATTATAAAATATACTAATATATTTCTCTGTTGTACAGTGAACAGATTTGAGACACAGGGAGGTGTAAATGACTCCTGGAGCTTTTTGTATTAAGTTATTTTTATATAAATCTCAGAAATAAGCAAATCAGCATATATGTTGCTAAATTAAAATAGAAAGCTATTAGCAAATTAACACCTTTTACACAGAACTTATACAAATACCATATTTTTAATATCTTGTGTTATTGCAAGAACAAAATTGCATAGACCATTTGATGGCACTTTCTGAATTCCCCAAATAATGCTTTGTCTTAGCAAGCAGTTCAAGTAGTTCCCTCAATTTAATTTCATCCACTAATGCAGTAAGTGTTTACATGTAGTGAGAGAAAAAACCTACAGAGCTCAAAAATGTTAACAATGACATAATCATCTGACTGAATAATAGTTCAGCAAGGAAACATACTCCTTTAATTTTTTTTTATGCTTTCTGTAAGGCTGTTTTCAAAGTGTTACTGACAGAACATATAATTTGATTCAAGTCATTCTTCTGAAGTTGAATTATCATTTGTGCTCTTCTTCCCCTTTCACCCTGTAGTCCAGAATTGTAGACACAGATTTGTTTCCTAAACTGAAGTACTTTGTTTTTAAAATTCTGAAAATTCTGCTTTCAGTAATGCTCTTTAGCAATAATATAAAACTCAGACTAGCAAGGCAGTGTGCGGCCTTTTCTGGTGCCTCACTGGCAGACACGGCTGTATTCTTGGCAAGTGGAGCCTATGCCAGCCGCTGACAAGTAGAGCTTTCCGTCCGGACACACGCAAATTTCGTAAAGCCCCTGAGAAATACTGGATCCACCCCTTGCACCCTCAGGCAATTTGGGCAGTCGCACGGTTTCAGCATCGAGCAAAAGCTGCATGGGAGAAAGCAGGACAAATGGGCTTGTTAGAGATAATAACGCAATAGCGTGCCATAAACCAACCTGACTTCGTCTTGGCAGTGGTTTAAGAATAGTTTTCTACCCAGACTTGTTATATACAAAGCTGCTCTGAGGCCTAGGCTCTTGGCAGACACTGGAACACAGGAGAGGGATAAACTGGTGCTCACCCTCTTCCTCGGCAGAGACCTCATGAAGTTCAACAAGGCCAAATGCAAGGTCCTGCACCTGGGTCGGGGCAATCCCAAACATGGATACAGGCTGGGGGATGAAGGGATTGAGAGCAGCCCTGCAGAGAAGAACTTGGGGGTATTGGTGGATGAAAAACTGAGTACAAGCTGGCAATGTGCATTAGCAGCCCAGAAGGCCAACCGTATCCTGGGCTGCATCAAAAGGGTGCCCAGCAGGTCGAGGGAGGTTATTCTGCCCCTCTACTCTACTCTCATGAGACCCCACCTGGAGTCCTGCGTCCAGCTCTGGGGCACCCAGTATAAGAAAGACATGGACCTGCTTGAACGAGTCCAGAGGAAGGCCATGAAGATGATCAGAGGGCTGGAGCACCTCTCCTATGAAGACAGGCTGAGAGAGTTGGGGTTGTTCAGCCTGGAGAAGAGAAGGCTCTGGGGAGACCTTATTGCAGCCTTCTAGTACTTAAAGGCGGCCTACAGGAAAAATGGGGAGGGACTTTTTATCAGGGAATGTAGTGATTGGATGAGGGTTAACAGTTTTAAACTGAAAGAGGGTAGATTTAGATTGGATATTACAAAGAAATTCTTTACTGTGAGGGTGGTGAGACACTGGAACAGGTTGCCCAGAGAAGTTGTGAATGCCCCATCCCTGGCAGTGTTCAAGGTCAGGCTGGATGGGGCTTTGAGCAAGCTGGTCTAGTGGAAGGTGTCTCTGCCCATGGCAGGGGGGGTTAGAACTAAATGATCTTTAAGGTCACTTCCAACCCAAACCATTCTATGGTTCTATGATTCTATGATAAGAGATGGGGCCCCTGCCTGTACGCGGAACAGTGGGGCACGGGCGCTGCTGCTGCCGCTGGACCCAGGTCTGTCCTGGCCTGAGTGCTGAAGCTGCGCAGCCGTGCCAGCTGGTTACGGATGGACACACAGGTTGGTCTGGAGTTCCCCTGTGGAAGAACTGGCACTGTACAGCTTCACAGAGGGGATAAATAGGCTGCTGCATGTTGCATGCTGTTGCTGACTGGGCAGCTCTTAATGATGTCTGCAGAGCTTCATTCCTTAATGTAGCAATTCTGGGGCTGAGTGTCTACCTCTGGGCCAAGGACCCCACTGGGGTGCTAGTGGGGAGCTGAGCTCTATCAGAGTTTTATTAGAAAGCATTTCTCTACACTAGTACAATATTATGTTAATTGGTGGTATTATTTAATCTGACCCATAAATAAAAGTCTTATTATTGGCACCATTAGTTTTAATATCCTGTCTTCTAAAATCTGAGGAATTAAATTAACAGAACTTGAAAAAAGACTTGAAGTTATTAGTTATATTCAGACAGCAAGATCAACCATAGTTATGGAAACAGAAGGGTTTGTACTCACCACACCATCACTGCTGTGTAGTTTTATATCCATCTGGGAAAGCGCTTCAATATTCCCAGCTTGTGCTTTGATATTAATTCCTCGTGGGGCATCCATGCTCAAAGATCGAGTTGGTGATTCCAGCCTGAAAGCAGGAGCAGGAAATCTGACAGTAGCACATTCTCATATGTTCCTTTATTTTTGAAAAATAAGTAAATTTGAACAAGTACTTGAAGGATCTCGCCTGAAGTCATATAAAAGATGCAGCTTCTTTTTTCTTCAGGCAGATTTGAAAAAGAAGGTAGCTATTTAAAAACACCAAAGTACCCCAAATGAAAAATATAGATGAATTCGTAATACAAATGCAAAGTATTATTTCAGAGATAACTTCAGATTATTTTAGTATAGTGGTAATTTATTCTTTAAAACTGAAACCCATTTTTACATTCCTTAGTTTGAATTTATTTTCATTTTTGACTTAGTAAGATATTGAAATTAATACAATTAGTGCAGTCTGGAAGTTTTTTAATCAACAAGAGTTTTGACACTGCTATCAGTCAAACCAAGATTTCACTCAGTGTGCCTGTGTGTGTTTAACCGGATGGCATCTGAAACTTAAAACCCAGTAACTTCGTTTGAAATAAAAATTATGCAATGTAACAGAAAGTTGCAAACCCTATAGTGCCACAAGATGGCAGGAAGGTACTATATTAGCTAGTAATCACCTCGTCGGGTCAGCTGTGCAGGATTAATGATTTTTATTTTCCAAAGAGATAAGGCTTTCTTTCTTCAAAATTTGGTATCATTTCAATGATAAGTAGCAGGGATAGAAGTACTAACTAAAAGTCAGGAGAAGGCAAGAAAAAGCCCAAGCTCAGCAACAAGCTAGTGATCACATCGCTTCTTTTGACCATTACCTAGAACTGCTTCGTCTGGAGGCACTGGGAACACTGCAGGATCAGAGTTGGTACCTACTGAGTTTTGTCCTGAACATTGGCTCACCCTTCCTGAGGACACCAGCCTGAATTTTACACTATCAGCCAATATTAAACAGGTGAATATTAAGGCTGGAGAAAATGAATCAACTGGTGGTCCCAGTTTACTTTAGATGCATGTTACCTTCCCTATTCTGTATGTTCCCTGGACACATATAAAATAACGTGGACTTCATCGATAATGCAGAACTCAGACGTGCGTCCTCGTTCTCAGGTCTGCACATGCTCACCCACTGTGTCTTCCGGAAACATAGAGGGGGGCGGGGGGGTGCGTGCGCACGGGTACATGCACGCACTCCCAGCAGATGCTGCGCTGGCTCCACGCGTGCTCAGCAGCCACCCATCCGGATGAGCGGAGGACTCTGCCCCAGCAGGTCCGTTACTAGGTGTGCGTCAGTAAGTCTAGACGCTGACTGCCAATCTCATGCTAAAGGAATGAAACGATTTCACACGCAATCCTGATGTAGCTGTCTGATGGGTTTCATTTACTCAGACTGCTTCAGTTCTTCCTTTTTTTGCAGTTACTTCATTAAAACTAGAATTTAAAAGCAGTCAGTTTGTGTTTGTGAGAAACTTCAGTTGTATCTCAGAGTTTTGAAGAAGCTAAATCCAGCTGATATCTTAAAACTTAAACCCATGATATATGAGCACAGTCAAGCACAGTCACTGAAACTTCATTTTTTATCCCCAAATCTGAAAATAACTCAGGCAATATTGGCTTATCACTGCTGGCCAGAGGTAACAGGAGATTCTATCTTCTTTGATCTTCAAAGGTCTCTTCCAACCTAAACCATGCTATGACTCTATGTTTCTATGATCTGCCTCTCCCCGACATCTCCTGGGTTAGTCACCTTCAATTACTTTAAACTCCAGATTGATAATTTAAATTCCTAACAATGGATAACTGCATCATGGTTGCAAATTAGGACCATATCCGTGCCTTATCCCATGACTGAGATGGCACAAACTTCTGTCATGATCATGCTGAGTACAAGGGCACAAGTACAAGTCTGTTCTGCATCAGCCATCTAACATAATAATCTTCGTTAAGCAGCGTTTGTGATTTAACAACTCTTCTATGACTTTTTGGTTTAGATCCTTAGATTTACACTTTTATGAAATTGGAAATCAGTTTTTCCCTGAGTGATTTACATGGGAGGTCTGTTTCATGCGACTATTTTCCAATGCATATTTGTATACATTATATAATGAAAAATTAATCAAAGTTTGTATTTTTAATATTTAAAGTTTAATATATTTTCACAAGTCAGTGTCAAGGTAGTTGAATGCAACTGTTGCCTTAGTTTGTTTTAGCAAAAGCTATAAACATTGAAATAGATCGTGTTTTTCTGTAAAGTATTTAATCTATGTAAGTAAGCTATACGTAGGCATAAATTTTTATTTTTAAGCTCTATTGAATATTACAAGAAGGCAGACTGGGACAGATTTTTGAAAAGCATATCAGACCTGGCGTTTGAAAAGCAATCAAACACTGGAGAAATATTTCTTACTTTCTAGCCAAATTAATGCTAGCAAGAAGCCTACAGACTTCGGAAGCATTTACAGATTTATGATATGACTTACATATAATTTAAATTACATGGCAGAATTACATTTGCTATATTAATCACAATCCTAAATTTCTGCTGTTTATACAGGTCCTATTTCTAGATTAACTAAGGGTAGATTTACCTAAGTCATTGGAGCTTCCTGGCAATGTAAACTGCAGTGAAGCTTAAGCAGTGATTTTAAAGACTTCTGGAACTATTATGTGTGAGATTTTAGCAAAGGCAACAGTCAGTAACACTAACGATATATTTCTTCATACAGCATTCAAAGGTTCAGTGCCTCAAGTCTAGATGTAATAAAAGGGAAACAGACACTGAGTGTAGAAGTGACATGACTGAGTTGAACCTTGACTTTGAATGTCCCTTCTGAGTCCCCACTTGGTCCTGAAGACACCTGACTTCCTCAGCCCCTTAGACGACATTGACCTTAAAGTCACCTAAAATTCTTCTGTGGTCCTGGTCCTGAGGCACTTCCTGCTTGTTACTGGTGGGCAGGTTTGAACTTCTCCTGTATGCTTAAGGGTCTGGGGACCACAGAACTGCCCTAGCAAAAGAGGTGACTGATGGAGATCCTTGCATGAACTTAGGGTGTCTCAGAAAGATATGAATAGAGCACTGCAATTATTAACACTGGTGGTGTTTTAAATAGATATTAATAAAGCAAATTTTTTTTTATATATCAGTGAACAGATGACAGGAGGAAGTTGCTCTGCACTGTGAATGATTTGGTCAGTCATGAAGAAGATACACGACTGTATGCAGATAATGGCTGATAAGAAAGTTTCAGGATCTATTCCCTAGGCAATAAAAGGAGAAAGAGAGTAGGCTGGGCTGAGCAAAATGTTGATGTGCATCCTGCAAAAGTCTTGGCAAAACAAGAATTCAATTTGCTTGCAAATGCTGGAGGGTGAATGGACACTCAGAGGACAGAAGTTGATTGTCTTGGAGTTTTTGGTCCTTTTTTAGTGTTTGTTTGAATTCAGGCAGGAGAATGATGAAAGAACATATTGTTACCAGTCACTTTATCTTTTTTTAAAATTACAGGCGTATAAATTACATTACTCTGGACTAGCTGTTGCCTGACCCCGAAGACTGGATGCCCAGAACAATTGGAGCATGTTAGGCATTCTCCAGGAGAGCATACCTTTCAGGTTAATTTAATCCAAATGTAATCCTGTTCACGCACCCCAAACAGTTCCACAATGAGAACCATGGGGAGCTCAGGCAGTTGGGAGATTTCCCTCAAAAGCATGTTCCTAATGTTAAATTAAAACACTCATGTAGACATATCCACGGAACGTGAAGCAATGGAAACCATAACTAGGCTCACCTGCAGAGTAGGTATTTTGCCTTGTTCTCTTTCACCCTGACCCCTGCAGCCACCTAGAGGTTTGTTGGCAAAGTGCGGGGCAACTGCACTGTCTCGGCTAAGGAAGGGCAGGGAAGGGTGGGGGAGTAAGTGGTCCCTGCTAATATTTCATAGCTCTGTCATCTGCTGGATATTGGTCCTCCAGCAGTCCATTGCAACTAAAGCAACCGATTACAAAGAAGATAGTATTTTTATCGCTGCCTTCTTCCCTGTTGGTAAGATAGTTCCAGAGGTCAACTATACTGTCTTGGCTGGCTGCCAAGGAAATTTGGTGCTGAGGTGTGCAGGATAATTTATCAAGGACTGTGTGAAAGTTTTCTGAGGGAATCTGGACAGCATCCAGGCTCTGGATCTGAAACCGTCCCAGCAGGCTTGGAGATTCCCACCCTTTCCTATAAGCATGTTGCTAGCTCATGGAGATACCAGATGACCAGAAACTGCTTAGCTGGCTGTGTTTAGGGAGGATGTGCGAGGAGTGACAACCTGCTGCAGTTGTGGTAAAGAAGCAGCTGAGCTGAACCCTGACTTTGAATGTCCCTTCTCAGCCGGTGCATGCTGCAGGAATATTGATCTCTTCTTTCATCCTGTTCTGGCAGGAGATGGAAGGATACCTTGCTGATCTTCTAAGTACCACAATGCATTAGAAAGCTGGTTTTAGTACTGCAGAAAGAGTACCACACTCTCCCGGAGCCCAAGTTTCCTACCGCAATGTGGGATTGCTTGACTCTTAGAGTAGGACAGAGGAACCAGCTTGCTCTTGTGAATTTGGGGAATAGTTTATTCCTTCCTTCTGGCCACTTTTTGTCCTTTCCATATTATGAATCAGCATCTCTCCTGAATTCAATGGGTACAGAATTCCTGGGTATGACTTTACTTAAAAGTTCCCCAAATGTATGCATTTGTCTCAGCACCTACCTGAGGAAGACCAGGGTTACTGTAAGTGGACTGGACAGGTAGATGGACACTGCCTCTAAAATTGTGGTGCACCCAAATACCTGGTGTGCCCATACATACATACAGCTAACTCCCCTTTTTTTTTTTTTCCTTGCTTTTTGGTTAAAATAGCCTGATCAATTTTACCATACAGAGAAGATTTTACGAAATGTAAACCTGGCATTTTATGAAATGTAAATCTGTTAAAGGTATGGTAAAGAATTTAGCAGTATATAGTATATTATGTATTTGAGTATCAGTAAAAGAGAAACACCTATGTATTTTAGCCCTGACTCAGCTTTAATTAAAAAAAAAGGGTCCTTGTACAGAGGAGAAAATAAAATGTCAAATATACTGGACTTGATTTATTTTACTTTATATCAGATTATTTCACAGCAGTATGTTTGTTTAAATCATTAATAAGAGATTGGTCTGGTGTTCACTTATATGGTGGGGTTTTTTTTGTGAAGCCCTTTTAAACACTGAAAGAACAGGAGGTGGGTCCAGGCAGAACTTAAATGGTAGCTTTTCATAGGCCTTTTCATTAAAAGTTTTTCACAAAACTTTCTGGTATTGATTTTTATTAGAGTTCATAATATATACTAATCCATCACTTCCACTTCTCTAATATGCTCAGTCTCACTCCCATAGTGCTTTAGTATAATTAAAATAAAAGGATCCATGCAAAAGGGCCAAATAAATATCCATATTAAGGTTTGATTTAAGAAGAAAGTCATATGAGGGGGCAGAAGACAGTGAAAGATCCTAAGCCCCTTCCCGTCTGCCATTTAGTCTTCATAGGACTGAAGGTGCTGCTTCACACTTGTTCCTAGGCATTGATGTGAGAGCATGCATAGGAAATACAGTATTAAAGAAAAGATTGAAGAATATGAAGAAAAAGGAGGAGATAGAGAAAATGTAACTCAGAAGAGCTGGAGCTGGAATAATGGTACTTTCTCCACTGGTATGTATTTGCATATTGTTCTTGTTTCCCTTGAACTTTCACGAAGATGCTAAATTCAAACCTGGTAAGGATGTCTCCCACTCTTCTTTTCGGAGTACTGTTTAACCCACCTCTCAGTAAAAAATTTCTATGACTTCTCAGAATTAGAAAACATTTTAAAAAAATGAAGTGCTTTGACTAAACTGTTCCAAGACCAAATAAAGCCATTATAGTGAGTTCAATAAGGTTGCCAGTTATGGCACTGAAGATCTGATCCTGCAAGCATGCATTCCTGTGAAAGTAAGCACTGTGCATCTCTGCCTGTGCACGTGTACTTCCAAGACTAGGCTCATCTTTTTCTGAGATTATGAATATATGTAACTTTTCATTCCTACTTTATTTTTTTGAAGGAAACACGAAGAGTTAGGAGAGCAATGGCCACAGATCTTATTACAGTCTATAAAGATGCAGAAGCACTGAGGTTGCATAGGGGACAGGCTGTGAAAATGAGGCATAGAGCATTGGATGCTGTTGGCACGTAACCAAAGCAGCTTTTTCACATTCTTAAGTAAGGAAGAAACCCTTATATGTCTCCGGTGTGCAGAAAGGAGTCTTGCCATGAACGCCTGCCCCTGAGTCACGTCTGACTTTGGAAAGGTGAAAGGGGAACAGAAATTAAATTAGGCAGTGATTGGAGGTCATGGAGCAGAGGAAGAATAGAAAAGGTTAAGAAATGAAGGAAAAAAAAACCATGAGGAAAAATGGGGGAAAAGGAGAATCTTTGACCTGTCAAGGAACTCACGTCTTGAAAGTCAAAAAAGCAACCTAGAGGATGCTGTGGGCTTAATTGGCCTTGGTTGTCTGTAGGTGTCTGCTTTCAGCTCTGCTCTTTGAATGCATGTTAACCTTTAAAAGGCAATAGGAGTATATTGGCTTTTTGATTAGTCTGAAAGCAGTCTAATTCACTGGCAATGCAGCTAGACATCGTAAGAGAGTAAACCATAGCCAGAGCATGCACTAGTTACACAGGAAAAACAGATTGTCAGCATTTATTTATCGTCCAGTATATGGAATTTCAAACCATATTCTCTCTTTATGAGGAAGCTGGATTCCTGTTGACACGAGCTGAGCAAAACTAAGCTGGAGTTGTGGAGGTGGGTAGTGAGCAGCAGGCACACACTAATGCCAGCTGCCAATTCCCACCCATCTTCACTTACCTCCCAGCAGCTTGCTGTTTTGAGGTCAGGCAAGTGGGGAGGGTGATCAGGATGTAGCAAGAAGAATATGATTACCCGAAGCTGTGGATCTTGGTGTTCTGCCTTGTGCCTTTCGGTTGTTTGCCAGCAGGTCCAAAGGCAAAGAAGGACAAAACAACAGGACTGAGATCTCAGACTCAGTATATGCCTCATTTCTGTTTTGTTTTGTAAAATTATTTTCTTTGGAATGGCTCCTAAAATTGCATCTTCTTGCAAACAGGAAAGATGTGTTTCACAGCATGTTCCAACAACCGTGCATGTCTTAAGGACATGGAAGTATTAGTGCTCAACAGTAAACTCTGATAGCTCTTACTGAACGTCAAAAATTACAAAATACTAATGACTCATTAAATCTTCCTCCCTGATCAGCTTCTGCACAGCAATGGAAACATAGCAGTTACTTAGTCAAGCCTTGGCACAAAATTCTGATTTGACATAACTACTGTAAATCTTTCAAATGCTGACTGATTTTTCTTTCTAAAATGTCCCATTTTGCATCACAAATATTGAATTTCTTCATTTAAAGGTGGAATAATTGTTTCCTACCTGGATTATGCTCTCTTCCATATTTCTTCCGTTCACTTTGATACTCTAAGTCTGAGCTTCACTGAGTTAAACTAAATGTACTATAATGAAAAAAATTTGACTGAAAAACAGCATCCATTTTCCCCTGTCAAGTCCATTAGTTGGTCAATGGTTATATAACATAATCCCAATTTTTGTAGCTTAGTTCAGAGAAACCATTTTCCAAGGGTTATTGCTCCTGGGAGTTGCCTGCATTAGGACACACATTCTGCTTCAGTAAGACTAATGTCAATATTTACAGCTCCCTTACACTGAATCCCAAGTTAGTCTATTATTTATGCCACAATAAAATGTAATATGCAAACCAGTATATTTTTAATGAATCAAAATTAAATAGCGATTATTTAAAATGAAAAAAGAACTTTTCTATAGTTTCTTCCAAGTGCATCTGGCTATTTCACTGCAGACAAATTTACAGGAAAACTTATACTAGCACAAGATACAGCTTAATATTAGAACTGTACTTTCAACTTAAGTATACCAAGGCCAATACCTCTCCAAAATAAAGTTACTGTGCTAGTAATAAAAAAGAAGATCACCAGCATTTTGTGAAAATACAGAAAAGTCTTGATAATATCAGAAGAAAATAAACAGGGTACAATTGGATTCACAGAAACATACTATGAGGGTGTTTGTTTAGAGGCAAGTGTACATGCATGGGAATTGCATTAAAGAGAAATTATTTGGCTGGAATGAAGCAGCTGTACATAAAGCACCTAATTTTTCTAGTAACTCTGAAGCTTTTAAAAAAAATCTTCAGTGGCGCTATGTTGCAATTTAGAGACTATAAAATAATGGAGCAATTTGTTGTAATTTGTTTTTAAAAGTCACTTTTTTCTTGACTCTCTTCTGCTTATTGCTTAAACGCATTAATAAATATGTCATTTTGGGAAAGCCTCAAAATGTGCTGGGCTTTGCTGGCAGTTTGTAACATCTCTGACCTCTAAAAAATAGACACAAATGCACATTGTAATGCACTGAAACATCCCAAATACTTCAATAACAGCAGAGCTACTCTGAAATAATTACACTAGGATGTAGTAGGCTCTGCTTTTTCTGGTAGCCTTGTTTCTTGGGACAATAATGTTCTTGACATTTACATACATACATATACTGACAGTCCTAATGTGTGAAGCACTAGCAGTTGTTACAAGAGGGCTACTAATAGCAGTGCAGGACTTTTGTATGGCGTGTATAATATTGCTGCAGGATTCTTTCTTTTAAAAAAATAATTCCTTTTGGAAAATAAAAATAAGATTAAGTCAATTATTTTTGTCTGATATCAACAAGGTGTAAAGTGTTAATAACGCATGGTTACTGAGCTTAAAAAATAAACTCTCAAATCTGTAGTGGATTCTGTATGGTCAAGGAAATAGCTTTTAAAAAGCTGCTGTTACCTTTATAGCTAGATTTGCTGGAGGGCACAAAGTTTATTAGATTCCCCTCCCAGATGTCTGTGTTGGTAAGGGCTAGGAGCACTTCATTGCTCGACCGCTTCAGGGTTGAGTTCTCAACTCTGGAGGGGATAAAAAGACCACTGGACCACTTTCATATCTCCCTTTCTGCCAACTCTCGGGAAGGAGCTGTCATCAGACATGACACAGCTGGGCTTATTGTGCTTGGCTGGACTGAAGGGAAGCCAGAGTGAAATGACAAAATCCCATTGATACCAACGGAGTCAATATTTCATGAAAAGCACTCGGTGGTGGAATGGAGAAACCGAGAAGTCAGATCACAAATACTCACTAGGCTCAAGTAAGCATAGTTTGCCTATAGGGAATGCATTTTCTAAAGCTAAACCAATCTTATAATGATCTTAGAGAATCCTGAGCCGCTGCAGTAATGGATTCTTAGACTCTTTGTGTGTTTCACATTAGACAATCATTGGATAGAAAAAAATCATAATTAATCCGATTCTATGGATAAATTCATTTGTCCATAGATAAATTTATCCATTTATCCATATATCTATATTTAAATGATTTTATCCATGGACTTATTACAATCTTATAACTCAAAGAGCTTGGATATGGAATCAAGTCTGTTACTTGCTTTGCTGCTGAATCAGGGTGCCTAAATTTTAAGTATTGAAACATCAGAGCTGAAGGACCCAAGAAACCAAACTGGATTGTGTTCCTCTAATGTCTTCTTTGTTAAAAACTCCATGAAAGAAAAGCACACACAATATAACATTTTCATCCTCTCTTATACTCCAACCTGTGGGCAATCTGATGATCCAAGTTTAGAAAAAAAGAGAGATTGTGCTCTTTTCCTGATACAAATTTGCAATTCGTATGCGTTAAGAAAGAAGGAAATTACAGGAGGACATTGGAGATGAGTGGTGCAGAGCAGTACAAGCGAATCAGAACAACCCTCAGAACAAGAATTGCTGGAGTCAATGGAGCAGCTGTAGAAGATAATAAACATACATGTAAATACAAGCATGGGAGGCTGATGCACAATTATTAAGATTAGTATAAAAAAGAAGTCTGAATTCGATGCAGAAGATATGCAGAAGGTTTTGAAGAAAGAAGAGATTCAGAAAATTGATAGCACTGAAAACATTAAGAGTGTATTTTGAAATTCTCAAAGTCTTCAGTGAGTATACGACAACTATGGATTTTTACCAACTTAGAAGAAAAGACATTTCTTTCAGGTAAACATAGTGGTATCATGACTTTCCTGAAAAGATAAAGTTCTAGCATGGCCAGGGCCTCCAAGCTAATTAGTAGCTTGGAAGGACTCATTAACCTCGTGCCTGATATCAAACAAGAGCCAGTAATTGGCAGCATTTGCTAATCCCAGTTACAAGGTCATATAAACTATGATTAACAATTTAGGTTAATTTATGGAATACAGGGTTACATGTGGAAAAGCTTTACTCTGGGATTTGAACACTTCCCAGCACAGTGCGTGGCCTTATTTCTCATGATGAATTTTCATTTCTTCAGAGCTTAATCAAACATGGCATAGTTGGTAAGTGTGTGATTCCTCTAAACAAATGTAGTTGCCTATAGTCAGGAGTACAGGTGACCCCCCCTGCACCCTTCAAAATGAATAGAGAGAAATAGGCACTGTTAGGGTGTAATTACTCTGGTCTATTTTAAATGTCTCTGTTAGGATAAAATGTAACATGCCCTAACAGTACTTGTTGCCTTCCACCAAGAGGTGATGAGATCTGATGCAGATAGCTACACTCTAAATGAGTCGAGAGCAATTCCACCTAAACTATCTGCCCAAGCAGTTGCAAACCCCTGGAGCCACGCTTCAGGTATATTAGTCTCTCTGAAAATACACCTGTGTGGGTGGTTTGTGGAGGATCCCTTCCCACTTCAGTGAATGAATGAATTGTGAATGAGTGTTTCTGCTTGCAGAGAGAAGGCTCTTCTAAATCTGGATGAGCATCTGAGGTGCATCTGCTTATTCTGGGCACACAGAGCTCCTCTAGGTTTGGACTGTGTTGTATGCATGCAGCCTGAATATGTAAGAGCTGAATGGTAACCAGAAGTGTGTGCTGAATTATCAGCCGAATCACACACATGAAAAATGAAGAAATCATTTACAATCAGCCAAAGTATCAGGCAGATACAGATGAGGTGGTTTTGGTTTGTTTTTGTTTTTTAACCCTACTCCATATGTATAGGAAGTGTGGTTGATTTTTAAATAAATAAATCTATTGGGGTTTTTTTTAGCTTGTCTTGTCTTATGCTAAAAATGATCACAGATAAAGGGCAGATCCCCGAGACACTCCAGTCCTTTTGGGTGGCATTCTTAAAAGCTGGGAGTATTTGCTGTTCTTGAAGATGTCTGCTGGTATGTTCTTCAGCATATTTTCCTTTCCTTTAATTTAAATAAAAAATTTCTCGTAATATTTTTATTTCTTGAAATAGTCTGTGTTCCAAATTTGTTCCGTATTTATGTTCTAAATCTGAAATGAGTGGCAGCAGATGATTCCAGTAAAGCTCAGTTATGAGATTCTGGATTCAAGGGAATTGTTCAGCGTAAGCACAGGCAGGCAGGCACCAACACTGCTTACGGCTTAGGGGTGATCTCTGTGCACAAGCACAATTGCAAAGCCAGATTTGAATAACAGATGTTTCCAGTTCCCAAGGTTTTGGTTAACAGAACTTATTTTATGTAAGCAATATAAAAGAAATATTCAAAGTTCTAGTACAAATGCACTTACACGTTCTCTTAAAAAGAGAATAAAACAGTGCCCAGTTTTAATGGTACTTTGAAAAGACTATAAAAGCAATTTAAAAGAACATTTATAACCCATTCAAAAACATAGCAGATATGATTATTGCAGTGTAGTTATTTGTTTACTAGTTCTCCATTCATCTTAAATATTGAGGTATTTTTGCCTGTTTCTCCACTGTCACTCAATGCGGAGTTGTTGAAGGAATGAAGACTAAAGATCAGAACTGAGATATGATTAAAATAGAAGCTTCTCTCAAGACTGACAGTTGTGATAAAGAGTGGTAAGAAGAGCTAATTCAAAAGAGGTCTCTGTGATGACCTCAATTTTACGATGTGCTGACTCTCCAGGTAATTAAAAATGGCCAAAGCCCCAGTGAATGTGATTGAATCTGGCACATCACAGATGTTTCCAGCACGGCTATCTTTTTCACATGACTTTAATGATATTGTAAAACAACTTATTGTATTATAAAATTTTACTCTCATATAATAACACTTTTTGCATCACTGTGGTAAAAATCTGGTTAGTATTTTCATGATGAGTCTTTATTTTCATAAAATTATCTTCCAGGTTGAAATTTGCCATGCCTTTCTTTTATATACCTCAAACAAATCTTTCTTTAACATGCAGAAGCATAGAAAGATTTCGAGTAACTGGAATACCTGCTGTTCATAGTGTCCACTTGTTCTGCATGAGAAGAAACACTCATGTGAAGAGGTCTTTGGTGACAAGCAGGTCAGTCATACCCTTCCCCTCTTGTGATTCATTAGCACAGTGGCTGAATGTGCCACACTCTCATCAGTTTCCAGACAACTGAAGTATCAAAACTGCACACACGGGCTGAGGGAGAGGGGCAACCGCGCGAGGAGGGACTGTGCACACGTACAATGTATCTTGGAAGAATTGCTGTTATTAGGAAATGCTTCCCTTTCTTCTTCCAGTCTTTGCCACATGCACTTCCTTATAGTGGCCCCCCCCCCCAGCTCCCTTGATATATGTAGGTGAAAGATAATGTAAAGGATGCTCTACCCACCTCAACGTTATGTCTTAGACCAGTGACAGCACAATCATAGGCTTACAAATCGAGCTCCAGGTGGTCATCTGCAAGGTGTCTACAACTACGACAATCATTAATGAAATGTTCAAGGTAGCTTGCGCTCTGGTAGAGTATGCTGTAATCACTGATGACAAGTTCACTTTAGCAATCTCTCCAAGCAGTCTGACATTGTCAGGTACCCATTTCAACAGTGTAGGTGTAGAAATCATTACACCTTTGCACTACTGACATAGGCAGCTATGGAAAACAGGTAAATGGCTTTGTCCCATAGAAGCAGCAGAAACAACTCCTATTGACTTTAACGTGTAAAGTGACATCTCTGAAAAACTGAGGCTTTAGGAAGAACATCAGCCACCTGACTGGCTTAAGGGAAAGTCAGTGATGACAGTGGGCAGAAAGCTGGCATGTGTTCCCAGGGAGATCTTACCTGGCAAAAAGGCCACTAACATTGACGCATGGATTTCCTCTCCTCCTGGTGCGGAGGTATCTATCTACCACTCACTGGTTTCAGAGGCCAGCATTCCTTCGAAAGAGGAAACGTTTTGTAGTTGCTCAGGAGAGCAGCTCTGACTGCCAACACATCTGACTGACAGACTCGCTAGGAGACCTGAGGCTCTGTTCCCACCGGTCACCAAACGTCCCTCCTACCTCAGGAGGGAAACATCTTCTGTGAGAGCAGGACAGAGTCCCTCTGCAGACTCAGAATTACAGAAGGGAGGATGATCTAACCAGCAGAGGTAAGTCTATCTCCTAAGGTCACATGGCCCATACATACATAAAATGATATATAAGCCCTGCAGGTGAAGCACTGTAGTTTGTAAACTAAATTGCAATGAATAAGATTTTGCAAGAACATGGGTGCACACAAATAGCTAGTAACACAAGACAGAGAAAACAGGTTGTACTTGGAAAATTCTTTTCACTTTAAGATTAATATTTTCAAGAAAAATCCCTGCTTAAAAGAAGACTAGATGAGAAGTAGTACCCAAGCCTTTGTAATAAGGTATTTTTAAATATCTGAGTCAGAAATGTTTCTGAAAAGTTGATAAACCTGATGTCCTGTACCATCCAATCCTTTTAAACCATGCCTTTTCATAGATTTAAGTCCATCAGATGAATGGAAAGAAATTCTTTAAGCTTCCAAAAGAAGTATTTGATGGTGTTCTTAGTTAATGTGAATGCAGTGAAATATATGAATGCAAATTTATATCTAGTAAATTAATGCCAGGGCTCATAAGATTACATTGCAGTAGAAATACCTCACTAGTCAGGGAGCAGAGACGGTTTACAAATACTGACTCACAACTGTAGACTTACTTTTCCGTTATGTAATTCATTCTCTTCTGACTGACTGGGCTTTTGATTTGCATAATGAATGCAAAGAAAAATCACTGTACTTCAATTAGTCAGATGGTATTTTTAGGCAATTAGCATGTAAGCATTAGCATTACAAACATGATTAAGCAATGATTTAGCAAATGTTTTTACCCTGCTTGGCTTCTATACATCTCTTTCTAGATTTTCTTCATAATTCTTATTTGTATGCCCATAAACCCCCACAATTTCAGTTTCCAGCCTTTCTTTCTGTCTTATTATACAGTTTACCCTAGCAAATCTATACTTTGAGTGCAAAAGGAAATCATATTATGAATGGGGAATGGAAAGGATAAAAGTAAGCCTTCATAAAGAGTCAGAGAGAAGTAGAAGCCATAAGAAAATGGAGCCATTGGATGCTACGGAACAGAAGTCAAAATTAAAGGGGACATTTATTCTGAATATATAGATAGGGAGGTCTACCAGCAACCCATCGGTACAGTAATTTACCTTAACCAAATACATAGAAGGTGTATAATTATGCCTTCAAACTATCAATATTCTATAACATGTAAGTCACAAGCTAGTAAATACATATTTTGATGCTTTTCAGTGCTGGACACATGTATTTCATTAAAATATGAAGCGATGTTTCTTAAATGATATATTTAAAGTTTTGGTCAATGCTGATATTATACGTATCTTTAAAATACATCTGTTTCCCTAGGAGATATTGAAATCTTTCCAGAATATACCCATAAGCTGTTAAATAATATGTTACATGATAACATTATATATATATTTATAATCATAGCCTGACAAATGTT
>NW_009198534.1:0-1033 GCF_000690835.1 Fulmarus glacialis | reverse complement strand
TGCTATAGTGCTTTTCAAATGCAAGAAGGGTGGAATGATGTGGGTCACTTTTGAACTTGGAGGTAAAGCCTCAGTTGAAGAACTGGCAAAATACCACAAACTGACTGTACTAACAGTGATTTCCCATGGGATTTGTGCTCAGAAGGCACAGTTGCTGGCTGTCGGACATCCACTTACCACTTATGGCAAATACAAGAACAAAACTAGTACATCTTTGAGCATTATATTCATTATGCATAGTATACAGTTAGTTAATAAATGGAAAGATGTCACTTTTGTAAGCACATTTCCATTAGTTTGGGAAATACGAGTGCTCAGTTCAGAAACATTGTTTTGAGATTTACACAGCTTTGCCGATCCATTGTTTTC
Organism: Fulmarus glacialis; assembly: GCF_000690835.1. Lineage (NCBI taxonomy): Eukaryota > Metazoa > Chordata > Aves > Procellariiformes > Procellariidae > Fulmarus > Fulmarus glacialis. Next base: position 664 of record NW_009198534.1, on the reverse strand, counting down.
CCTTAGAAAACCGCAAGACGTGTAGATCACAAGAAGTGAACGGTATCAAAATGACAAAACTATGTATGAGTTATGTGTTATTCAAGGATACGAAATACAGAAGGAATAGAATAATATGCTAAATAATATTCTAAAGTGCTATAAATTGTCAGAAAAATGTGTTAGCATCAGACTGGAAAAATGTCTAAACTGAGACACTAGTTTTTCACAGAGAGATTGTTATTTGATAACTAGGGATAAAAGGGTATGTGGGCTGACATGAAACTCCAGATAGTATCAGAAGAGGCTACTTCCAGAACCTAACACGGAACCTGGGGAGAAGCTGGCCTTTAGGGAATTGCTAAAAATGTCTCTGTCTACAGCAGCTAGTTCCATTGGTTGCTGTTATACATTTCCCACCTACATTTTGGGTCACAGGTTACGTGTCTGAACATGGGCTTCTATAATTCTGTTTAAATTCCTTCTTTTGGAAAGCAAGGTACCTGGTTTCCATTAGAACTTTGCTGTTATCCAGTTAGAGCTAAAGTCCATGGAAGCCCCCAGGAGATCTGACCGAGGCAAGTTCTCAACATGCCAAATACATACCAAAGCACAAGGGCTGTGGCGACTTTCATGGAAAACCATGGAAGAGGTAACACTTTCCATCTTTTTATAATATTCTAAA
>NW_009198533.1:0-28621 GCF_000690835.1 Fulmarus glacialis | reverse complement strand
CCACCTGCCGGGTTAAACCACAACAGCCAGAGACCCCAAAGTTATAAAAAGTGCTTCTCCAAAAAATGAAAATTTTGTCTCTTGGATGAAACATAGTGACATTAGCAAATCAGCTTTGGGAGTGAAAAACTACATGGAGAAATGGAAGAAAGTAAAATTGTCATGTTAAAAATTTACTACAGTGCTGGACTGTTCTCTGTCTGACAGCAAAAGGCCATGAGCACTGCAGTGGACAATGAATGGGCTCAGTGCTCATGCAAGAATGTTTTTTACTAAATCACAAATAATTCTATAGAGCCTAAGTTTCCTGAAGAAGCCTTTTACCTGAACATTTCCTTAGTCCAATCTACTGTAAAGTATTTAATCTAACTTATTTGTGGTCCATGAAAAGTGCAGAACATTAATCACATCTCCTTTTAGTTTTCTCTAGTTTTCTCAGCAATTATATGAAGCTTGCTTTTGCTCTCTCACACACCATTGTAAATCAGAAGTAAATGTACTGAATTAGGTGGAATCCACTGGAACAAACTGGTATAAGTAAGTGAAGAATTAGGTTCTTTATACTTTAATTCATTGTTCCTGCTTTCTTTCCTTTCCTGACCCCCATCATTATTCTAGCAGAGAGGTAACTAAGGTCAGTATATTTTGCTTTCAGCCTTGATCACGGTTACATCTTCGCTATATTTATAGTGAATGAGACAGATCAAAGCACTCTAAATCAGCTGCAGAAATAGCTAAAGCTTGCTTAAACAACAGCTGAGAAACACTTTGCACGCACCATTTGACCTAACCTCAACTCTGCCCTCATGATGGATGAAGAAATGGAGCTTTCTGGCTGAACAACAAAAGTAGTGGGAAACATTTACCAGCACAAATTATAAAGGTAGATGGAGTACCATGTTCATTTATGAAACCTCAGACTTTCCAGAAAATTCTCTTTCAACCGGGCAGCAAACATAGAAATTCTCAACTTGAAAAGAAACATACTTTTCCCAAGAAAATGCAGATGACAACTGAAAATTGCTGTTTCTTTTAACTAGAACCAGTACCACAACTCCAGAAAATCTGAAGTACTGTTAGATAATAATGCTTTAAGCTCATTTTATATCTCAAGAGATGCTCTTATCCTCACACACATAAGAAAATGAAACAAATATTCAGGGGAAATGTTTCCGTGACATTCTGGATGCAGTGAAATCAGTACACAGGGCAAATGGTGGGGTCAGATCACAGCATGTTCATACATAGCATGTCAATAAAAATAATTAGTTGATGCAGGCTGAGCTACGGTTTCTTTTTTTAGTCCTGAATTACTACTTAAAGCAGTTACTAATAGAAAGGGGAAAATCACCCATTGGCTAGCCTCCATTTCAGATGCATGGCCTAGTATTCTCAGATCTAAATATTTGATTGATGTGACATTCAAATACTTCAGAAACTATCCTCTCATGCACTGTCATAAGTCAAAATATGGAGTCTTCGAAGAGCCTTAAATCTACTGCAAATGCTCAGTAAAACTTCCTGTGGAGTATTCTTGGCTTTTAGGAATATTTCTGCACGAGATATCTCACAGGATATGCTTAGCATCATACATAGACATTCTGCTCAAATTCTACTAATACTTCTACAAAATATGACAATACAAGGATGAGATGACAGCCTTAAGCAGAGATTTCCCTTATTTTTCAGATTGACATTATTTAATATTTTGAAGAAATATCTGCTCCAGAGTAAAACATTTATAGTCTGTGAATAGTTTCTAGATTTGTAACAAGTGTCTCAGAAGTGCAAGAGCCAAATAGATATTTCTTCCCAAAGAGATGTTCCAGTTGGTCAGATCCAAGTACATTTGCTGTTTAAAGCAGGGAGCTGACATTGCTAGACCTATATCATCCAGTAGGCAAATCAAAGACTTTCTCCTATGGTGATAGCATTTGGCACTTTTCATATGTATAGTTGCAATTCAGTGATTAAAGAGGGTTTACTTTTTCTGTATGTTTCATTGCACACCTTCAGCGCACAGAAAAGTAAGCTGAAAGCACCTCCAGTGATCTTGGTTGCACCATGCACAGGAACTTCATGATTAGTATAACTCCTGGCTTTTGTAAGCATTTATGATGCTTTTCTTGCCAGCAAAATCACACAGCTAGAATAACTATCATACGTCTTTGCCTTCGGATCTGGGAAAGAAGTTTAGGGAGTTTCCAAACACAATTCAAAGGGACATAAAGTCTGTTTGCTTAGCATCTGAATATAACCATGCAGTTAGACTTCTCATTCAATTTGTAACTTCACCTAAAACATTACAAAAAGAAAGTTTCTGTCTAGTTTACTTGTCTTCTGTGCAATGTTTTATATTGAGAGAGCAGCTATCTGATGATAGAATATTAATTTTTTTTCTCTCTCTTTTGTAAGAATCTCTAGGATATATCTGGATATGACATAAGACAAAAAAGTACAAAAAGAAAATGGCTCAGAATGAAAACTAACCCTTCTGACTAATTTATAAGACAAAGTCTGAAAAAACCAAAGAACTTTTAAATCTTACCTTCAGGCCTGGCATCTTATCTCATCATGAGAGAGTAGCCAAATTTGATTGATTATAGTTAGTTTGGTTTTGCCTATTGGATGGGAAATTATGTAAGGCAATTATCATAGAGGAAAGATGAAATTTTCTGTTTTCTTTTCTTCTTTTTTTTTTTTGCCAAAGTAGAGCTCTCACTTCATAGATCCACCTAACCAGAGAATCATGAAACATCCCTTTCTTTCCTGCCCACAAAGTCCTAATTCCCTGCTAGATTCTGATACTCAATTTCAACTTTTTGTGCTTATGCAAAAGTATGCTTATTTTGTGTGGAAGATCAGCACACTAGTGAGGCATGATAGGCCTACATATTCACCCATGAGTGAAAATGCATAAATCACAGTGCTGCTGTCAAAAATGTAGAGGAACAAGCCTGCATTTTATGACAGTCAAGTCTTTAAAATCTAGTCCCTGCTTAAAGAGGTAAGATTCTTGTTTGGTTTTCTGTTATCGTTTCACCATCTGGAATGGGAGGAAGTAGCAGGAGGCAAAGTTCAGGATTCTTTTCTCTTTTTCCTCTTCCAACATTGCTAAATCATTCTAGCTCTGAATCCACACTAGCACTGGCCTGCTCCATAAGAGAAAGTCTTTAGGGAAAAACATCTTTATCATGGCAGACCCTGCATTCTGATGACCACATTAATATGTGAGGACTATCTAATCTGCCAAACACCAAAAACATTTCAATAACGAGTAGTAGAAGTTAATAGATTTTAAAATGGAATTGAAATTCCATTCTAGGTCCTGGAAGAGCTTATTAACTGACTGTAACACATTTGCCATAGGTGAGGACTTTCAACCAAAGTTGAGTTCTTTTCTGAAAAATACCAGGAAACAAGAAAAATATTCTCATTCACTGCACATTGTTGGTCTGGATGCAGTCAATGGATGGAATTTTATGGCCTGGTGGATCGGGCTTGTGTGGCAAGGTTTTGGTAGCAGGGGGGCTACAGGAGTGGCTTCTGTGAGAAGATGCTAAAAGCTTACCCCACGTCCGATAGACAGTCGTTCTATCCACTCACCCCCCCGCCACTGGCCAGGGCCGAGCCCATCAGCGACAGTAGTAGCACCTCTGGGATAACATATTTAAGAAGGGGCGGGGGGGGTGGGGAACTGCAGCGGAACAGCAACCAGAAGAGAGGAGTGAGAATATGTGAGAGAAACAACCCTGCAGACACCAAGGTCAGTGAAGAAGGAGAGGAGGAGGTGCTCCAGGTGCCAGAGCAGAGATTCCCCCACAGCCCATGGTGAAGTCCATAGTGAGGCAGGCTGTACCCCTGCAGCCCATGAAGGTCCATGGTGGAGCAGATATCCACCTGCAGCCCGTGGAGGACCCCACGCTGGAGCAGGTGGATGCCCAAAGGAGGCTGTGTGACCCTGTGGAGAGCCCATGCCGGAGCAGGCTCCTGGCAGGACCTGTGGACCCATGGAGAGAGAGAAGCCCATGCTGGAGCAGGTTTGCTGGCAGTGCTTGTGACCCCATGGGGGACCCACGCTGGAGCAGACTGCTCCTGAAGGACTCAAGCCATGAAAAGGACCCATGTTGGAGCAGTTCATGAAGAACTGCAGCCCATGGGAAGGACCCACATTGGAGAAGTTCATGGAGGACTGTTTCCCGTGGGAGGGACCCCACATTGGAGCAGGGGAAGAATGTGAGGAGTCCTCCCTCTGAGGAGGAAGGAGCTGCAGACACAGTGTGTGATGAACTGACTGCAACTCCCATTCCCCGTCCCCCTGTGCTGCTGGGTAGGGAGGAGGTAGAGAAATCAGGAATGAAGTTGAACCAGGGAAGAAGAGAGGGGTGGGGGGAATGTGTTTTTAAGATTTGTTTTTATTTCTCATTACCCTACTCTGATTTGATTGGCAATAAATTAAATCAATTTTCCCCTAGTTGAGTCTGTTTTGTCCATGACGGTAGTTGGTGAATGATCTCTCCCTGTCCTTATCTCAACCCACGAGCCTTTCGTTATATTTTCTTTCCCCTGTCCAGCTGAGGAGGGGGAGTGATAGAGTGGCTTCGTCTAGCTAGGGTCAACCCACCACACCTGGTATGTAACAGGACAGACTGGCCACCTAAAATGGCCCTAAAACATTCAGAATTGCACTGTCTCCCCTCTTCTGTCCAACACTACCTCATACATCCATTCATTAGCTAAAGACAGAAGTGGTAGAAAATTAAGAAAGCACATTAACACACTTAATTTCCATTATACAGATCATCACTTGTCAGTATATTCTCAATTTTAAGCACCTGGGTACCATTTAAAATGGAAATGGTCCCACAAAAAAAATGACCATGAAGCATCCTTCCACCCTCGCCCTTAGCATACTCTAATGACTCTGTGTGTCTGAACCATAAATTTTCCCTGAAAGGAGCTGCAGTTTTCTTTTACCAAAACATACTGAAGTTCAGCTTTTTCCAGAATATCAATTCATTTCTATATTGTTTTCCTGTCTTTAAGGACCTACAGATATTGTTTTCCTTTCTTTAAGGAGCTATAGATGTTGAGTGAATGAACTGAATAACTAAGGAATTATAAAAAAAAAAAATTGAATTCCTCGATTTTCTCTTGCATTGAGGTTGAATGCTACATTGTGTAAGTATGAGATTACCTTCAGAGTGTCAAAAGCTATAGAGATATCTTCCGTTTTGTGTGTCTGAAGAGGATAACTGTTTTCCCCATGTGTGAATGTGCATTTTCTCATTCTTTCATTTGTTAAAAAAAATACAGTTATGTGTGAGATCACTTCCTTTTCTCTCTCCTATGGCAGGATTTAGATCTACCATGTCACCCTTGTGACACTAGGCTTGAATTTTCCAGGTGTCTGATAAAATATTTTTCATGACAGCCAAGGCTTCTGTCAGTAGTCCATCAGAGCATCATGTTAAAGCGTAAAACCTATCTGATTTGAAAAACTTTTGATTTACCTTTGCATTCATGGGAAACGGGAAATAAGATTTAACATGCAGGAGGGTCTACAGGTTTCGTCAGTAGTTTGTTGATGGTTTTTCAGACATATAGTACTGCAGTGCCTGAGTGCCAATACAAATTACTAAATAAATAACTTCTAATGCTTTAGTCTGCATGTTAGTTTAAAAGAAAACTGTACACATTTCCCAAAAGACCTATCAGCTGCATGTTGTTTGACAGCAAGTGAAACAGATTATATGCAAATCCAGAAATGTGCTACTCTGGCTTTAATCCTCTTTTGTCTGTGGTACACAGCTGCAGTGTTAGGCAATATGATGAAGCAAATAGGCCATGCCAGATTTGGTAACAACAATAAAATGTTTGAAAAATATTTATGGTAAATTATTCAAATGTTCTTTTCCCATCAAATGTTCAGAACATTAAGATATATCAAATGCTAAACGCTTGCAAGTGCTTGGGATGTTAAATCATTCATTAAAGGAAATGAGTGAGGTCATCTGAATGTTATTAATTATGGGACAGATATGACATGCATCTTCAGATGACTATTCTTCAGTTATCGGCCATAACCCTGAGTAGGGCTGAGCACCTTCAACTCATGCAGTTTACTGAAAGCTGAAACACAGCAAGTAATCATGACTCCAGGAGTTGTTTGCAGAAGGAGAGTCTGTTCTGGTTAGACAACATGTTTTCTCTAGACTTGCCTGCGCAAGGACCTGTTCAGTATTGCTTGCAAGAATGTCAGAAATACTGAAATAAACTCAATTGCAACATTTTCCACAAATAACATTTGAAATACCTTGCATTCTCATCATAAAGTAATGTTTACATATGGCTCAAGAAAGACCTCTTAAAACAATTGCTACATATAAAAAGTCTGGTTTCTCAGAACTCCACCCTGTAAAAGACATATGGCCAAGCCATGTGCTGCAGGTCAGACAAGGTCCACCTTAACATATTATACACAGAGAGGTTTACATCCTGCCTTTCTGTTCCAGCACTTGCATCCTTCCTATAGACTGGGCTAAGCAACTCGGAAACAGTTACAAATGAAGCCTGCTAAGGTTTCCCTGTCCATCTGATGGCCAATGTAGGAGGTTCAACTCCTTCCACACTGGCACTCATTCCACCAGCTAATGGTGCAAAGCAAGCAGCAGCCATCCACCTGCACAGGCAGAGGGAAGAACTGACCCAAAAGGGACAGCCACCATGATCTCTCAGCTTTTGATCTATTCATGCTCTTTCCTAAGGTTTAATGACAGGGAAGAGAAATGAGCCTTCCAGCTCTCTGGAAAGATTTCCTGGGATGGAGGTTGAAATCTGAGCTGGTCTCTAGTTGATGGAAGCTGACAGGTTGAAATGCCACATGAGCTTTCTCCTTCTTTGACTTTTCCATCTCTTTCTATCTGGTACTATTGTTGCTGTCGATACTTACAACAGGACCGACAGCCTTTTGTTTGTTTGAAGGAGGGACTGTATGTTTCTTTTTACTTCCTTTCTCCATTTACTTATTCCTTTTTTTCAGACTTATTACTCAGTTTGCCTGTGAGTTTCTACTGTTATTTCCTCCTACAGAAACCTGTAGGACTGCAGACTGCAGTGAAGCGGGAGAACCCCTCCACCCCCAAAAAAAACGCTCCTCAGAGGTATTATTTTTCAAATTTCAAGATTTTTCAAGCAGTTTAGTAATTTCAGACTCAATGATATACTGATGCTAGATATAAAGTAGTGAGTCCATCCCTCCTCTTTCAGATACATAGGCCAGTTCATAGAAATCACTTCCTCAGTTGTTGTTGTTGTTGTTAGAGGATTCTCAAGTTAAACTCCGATTTTTTTCCAGTGGCCCACAACCCACTCTTTGCATGTATTGCTAGTCATATGGTGGAGAAGGATCCTGAAAGGCTCTGAAATGTTCCTGAAAGGCCCCCAAACACCAGGTGGTCCACCTTCACGTGTGCTTGGGTATCAATTTTGCTGATATATGAGCATAGAGCTCATCTTGGGCTGTAAGAAACTCTTGACATATTGAGTAGAAATTTGGGTGGCTGGCTCACGCTGAGCATCCAGCTGCTCTACGCTGTTTAACTGTCTTGTTTATCCCAGTAGATAATGAAAAGCTAGTTCAGGAAACATGAGCTGCAGCCACTGCAATATACATATAACCACAAAAGGTAGCATTCTTCACAAAATATTGTTGAAAAAAAAATTCCACACTCCTCATCGTAACAGGTAAGACCAGATAGCACAGGAGCACCAGCTTCTCTTTAATGTAGCAATAGACAGTGTGTTGGCAACATCATGCTATTAACATGGTTCTAAGTATGTATCGTCAATAACAACTCTCATAATTCATTGGCAGCATGACTATATTCTGGAATGAGAATGCACATGCAGATTGGACAAAAAGTTGGGCTTTTTAAAGGCACTATTCAAAAATTAAATAATTAAAATACAATAATTATCATAAATCCTTCAAGTGCATTCAATGAAAACAAACTAGTGGTATAGCAATACTTTCCTTCACAACAATACTGTGAAAAGTTTAAGTGTTCACTTATGTATTCATTAAAATTATACATAAATATTTATGTGTCAATTAAGGAAAATCCTGTATAGTGATGAAATTCAGCAATGCTGAAGATTACGAAGATGCTTTGTTTGTTTTTTTTCAAACAGACAGGAATCCAAAGATGCATGGACATTTCCTGAGCTGTATGCCACAGAAAAGAATCCAGCAGGCAAATGTAGAAACCAAACGCGAAACTTCTCCCACAGATGAAAGAATGGAAAAAAGAGCAGAACCATATTAGCATCTTTTGTGGCAGTCAGGGGAAGGGCAGGGAGGTAGGAGAAATACTCTTCATGTTGGTTTCCGTCAAAACTGATTTTCAGACACAAGACTGGTGAGATTTGATGTTGCAGAGCTGTGGCACTCAGTATGAGTATAATGATGTGTTTCATAATATTAGCAGTATAATGAACTAAACGTAGTAAAGTTTAAATGACAAATCAAAACCCATATGCCAAAAAGCACGCGGTACAGTGGAACACATTTAAGGAAATAGTCCTTTTTGGGGTAGGAAAATATAATACTACACAAAAGGGCTGCAGAGAGAACTATACCTGACACATAACCAGGGGTATATAAATAATTCCTTGAAAGAGTAGTTTTGTTCCTTCCTACTTCTTAAAGATTTATTGTGACATTTCTAAATTGTTTTTTGAACAATTTTTTTATAAATGTCAAAATTTCAACTCACAGTCCCTACTTGGGAAGAAAGCAGTGTTGAAATGTTTTAAAATAGCTTAGAACCTTATGATCACTCATGAATTTAAGGAAAGTCACGTGAAGTCCAATCTTAGTCTGGTTAGTAAAGATGTTAAACTGTAGCATTGTCTAACTTCACTCAATGATTCAATCTGGACAGTGAAAGAAAGTATTCAGCTCATCTTCACACTCTAGATAAGGGTCTCTTTATGGCAACTATGTATGAAGAAAATTGGAAAGATCTGCTGTATTGAATCAATGCCTTGTACTGATGCATATATTGATAAAAATGGCAATGGGGCTATGGGGTTGGTGTGTTGTTTGTTTTTTTTTTTTTGTCTTGCACTTTTATTAAGAGGTTGAATAAAAACTCTTGGATATATCTGGCAATATTGAAATAACTTCCAGTTTTATTTCAGTAGGAAAATTTCCAAAGAAAGTGTCATGTAGTATTCAGAATGAATAGCAGGAGCCAGGATACTTAAATTCTGTTCTCGTGTTGAGGACACCTGACACAAGCCAACCTGATTTTTAAAAAAGTTGCCAACACATGATGCAACTCCAGAGAAATCTGGAATAGCTTTCTTATTTCTTGCTGCCTGATCATTTCTCACTGTTTTGGAAACACATAGCCTTCTCCTTTTTGTGTAGCTGTTGTGGGGCACTCTGCTCCTAAGTTTTGCCTTGAGCTTTGGTTCATCTGTCCAGTGGTATGGGTAATGAAATAAGGTAATCAAAGAGTAATTAATACATATGGAGTACTCCAAAATGCTCTGTATGCAAAGACCCTCTGACATAAGGAAAACAAGATTGTCATGGAGAAAATTTTGGCCGTAGTGCACAGGCAGCTGATGATGACACCTTTACTTTGTCTGAGTTGGAGTACTTAATGAAAAACTTCCAATGAAATTCAGGTAACACTTCATGATCTCTTTCAAACTACCCTCATTGTTCACTTGAGAAAAATCATGATCCTCTGACCAGAAACACAGGTCATCTACAAATGAGCAAAGAACCTGATACAGATATAGTATCTGAATTGCAGTAGTATAGCTGAGCATACAGTGAAGCTGTATTCTATGTTTAGGTAGTCCTGCGAGGGCCAAGGAGTTGGATTCCATGATCCTTATGGGTCCCTTCCAACTTAAGATATTCTATGATTCTATGAAGCTGGAATGGTAAAAAACTTCACAAATTCCCAAACATTAAGCAAAGAAGATTGTTTTAAAGATGGATGGATATTCTCATTTAACTTAATTTTATTTCATATAACAGGTTAGGTCCTCCTAAAAAGAGATGCCTAATTCAGTAGCCCTCTCACTAAATGTGGAGCTGAAATGGAGCCCCTGGGCATACAGGCAGTGGGTGTGGATAGAGGTCCCAGGTGCGAGTGGTAGGGCCATCAGACCCATTAGTGCCCTCAGGGTCCTCACAATAACTGTATCTCATGCAGACTCACAATATTAATTTCACTACAAAATTATTAAAGGACCAAACAGAAAGAAAAAGAAGCAGCAATTCACTCAACATTACCACTGTTGCACAGAGTCACTCAAGGTTTCTGAAACCCAGACAGATTCATATTTGGATGGCCTCCACAACCAAGCAGGTGCTCACTTGTTTTCTATGTCCAAACTGTTTGTACAAACCTTTAATGAACTCTGCTTTTTCTGTTACAGAACATCCGCTAACATTTTTCAGGCACTGTTTATAGAATTCTTTAAAGGTCAAGTGTGATTCTGCTGAAATGCATCATGTCATCATATGATGTTGATCACAGAATATTAACTCTTTAATTTTGGTTAGGTTTTTTTGTATGACTGCAAGCGTCATGAGAGTACTGAAGGAGCTATTTTCTTGTTTTCTCTCAAAGTGAGGATTCCTTTAGTAGGTATATTGGATGGAAAATTCCTGGAGGAATGACCTGTGCAAGATCCCACCTCTGTTAGATTCCAGCAGGCAGCAATCTAGTACTATATTACCTTCTGTAATTTCCCTAGTTCCTAGATCCTGGGAACTGGCTCATTATTTTACATTTTGGTTCACAAATACAGACTGCAACATTTCTTTGAGATAACACTTGCACCAGAGTTGAGGGCTAGTCTCTGTATTCCTGGCAGAGATCTAAACACTCCAGTAATTCCCTGAAGTACTGAAACACCCATTTAGGTATTAGCTCACATAAGCGTGATAACTCAGTTTACAAGGACAATGCATCTCTATGAAATCAGAGATCTGTTATGGCATCACCCAGACACTCTGACCCACTTCCTATTCCAGCAAACCAACTCAAAAAGTCATTAGCTAATGAGACTTGAATCTTACTTCAAAACTTGAAACTATTTCGCAGCAGGATTTGATTAGAGGAGAAATGGAATTGCTTAAAATCTCTTTTTTCTTTTTTAACTTCACAACAAATGAATCTATGTATTTCATGACCACTGATGCTAGATAGTATACACAAAAAAATTTCAGATGTTTTTTTCCTAGGTATTTTACAGCCATAATCTAAAACCGCTTAGGGAATTAATCCTGTCAAATCTGAAGTATGGACTCATTTCCTAATACAGCATGAATAAGAATTTATTGTGGACCTGACCACAAAGTCTGTGGACACAGAATATGAAAAGAAGTGTAAGGAATATGACAGAAATGTTAGCAAAGCACAAGTTACACTTACAAACAGTCAGAGCCAGAGGACTTTCTTTGAAGGCATGTTGGTTTCCATCTTTTATGAATATAACCTGGGTTAATTATATAGACCTCGATATAGCAGATTTACACTTAGCAGATAAATTCATCCATTGTCCAGATTTCTACCATAAAACAAACAAAATTGTCATGAAAAGAACAAAAATAAGATCCCTAACATGAGTTATTACTTCTTGGCTAAAATTTTAAGACTCTTCTACTGGAAAGATTAGGAGTATTTGTATATATGCCAGAAACTTCTTGTATAACTTTAGTCTGTATTGTGGGCCAGAGGCTTTTCCCTTAGATAAAATCAATGCAGAACTGGATTGGTGAAGAGTCAAAGTCAAGAAGTGGAAGGCACTGAAAGCACATGATAGTTTTCACCAGTACGTTTCCCCAGTTCCTCTGAAACAAAAGATCTTCAGCCTTGTCAAACAACCATCAGCTACAGCAGCGGAATACTGTCAGCAGAGAGGGCACCAGGAGCTCAGTTACTGCAGACACTGAAATGGTGGCTAGCCCCAGGAAATAGCTAAAAACTTTTAATAATCTGGCATTTCAATGAGCTGGCTAATGTCATAATTGCAGAAAAAAAACCATAAAGCACACATCAGCAGAATTAAGGGAATTGTCATCAACAGCAGGTAGCAAAGTTTGCAACTGTTTGAAAAATGCTGTCCAAGTCAAGGAACCAGGATCTTCATTACTATGACAAGAGTTGCAACAAAGCTAGTGCATGTTAAAAGCAAATCAAGTTAGCATAACTGTTTTAAGACCATATACAGATCATTACTATGGTTCTTTAGATATTTTTAGGGCATCCTTTTCACTCTACTGCATTTTTCCATTGTGATGAGATCTCCTCAGCTGCTGTTTTAATGAGGTTAAGGTTAAGCTTCCTTTCATCAGTGATCTATAATTAGGATGGCTGTTATTCTATGGTTTCTGTAGAGCCATATGGTTATCTAATGCTAACAAGACCTGCAGTGCTTCAGATTCTGTATATTGCTTCCTGTCTGGCTTCTGGTTTCCTCATTTTCTGCAGCATTTCTTGGGTTGTCTATATAAGGAAGGAAAAGGAAATCAAAGTCTGTGTTTATTGTGCTTCCTGGAGATTAATATTCCCCTATGAATAAGTTTGAAAAGATTTCAGCCATGCTTGTCTTGTTTTTTCTGCAAAAGAATATACCCTAAGAGCTACAAAGAAAACTGTTCAAACTTGCTTCTGTGTATTTGTCAGATGTATTTGTCAGAACACTATTTGTTTTATTTTACTGAGTTGCACCAAGGGATTACCAGTTAACATTCCTCAACTGGTACTGCCACTATAACAACAGATTTTTTTTTCTTTTTTTATTTCCCAATTTTTTTTTTTTGTTTCCAGTACTACCCAGAAGGAGTTAGGCATTAGAAAGGTATAGAAAGGAAAGATACTTCCTAATCCAAAAATGAAAAGACAAACAAGAGGTAAGAAAGGAGGTACAAAGCGGTCAAGGAGGTGATAGGCCCTGTCATGGTAATTCAGTGTTTAGTAACACAGTGGTTTGGCTTTTGGAGAAGGGAGACTCACCACAGATTTTGATATTCTGTTCTCTGCCCAAGGTTGGCAAGGCTTTGCAATGAGAGAACAGAGAGTTTCATATAGGGCTTTCTTCCCCCCAAAAAACCACAACTGTAGACATTTTATAATAAATTCTCTGTTTCTTAGAAATGAGCTTTTCTCATTTTGCTCTAATACTCTGTTTTACTTCCTGTTTCCTTTGGGTCCAGTTTTTATTGTTTCAGTGCAGCAGTTTCAGGGCCAATGTCAACATAAAGACAGGAGCATTTCCAGTTTATGACAGGTCTGACAGTCATGCTTCCAGGGCTTCTAGCTGGAAGCTGAACCAGTGGGCCAGCCCAGATGTTTTTGCAATGAAAGCATTGATTGAAGAAAGAAAACAGACATCTTGGACATTAACGGGAGCCTGGAAAGCAAACACCTCACATGAGAAATAACCCAGAAAACGACACCATTACAGGACACAGCTTGATTCATGGTATCTCAGAGGAGGAAGAACTGGCACTAACCACGCAAAAGGCTAAACCATTCTGAATTTTGTTGCCATCTAAAACTGCGCAATGAAGTTGAAGTTTGGGTGGAATATAAAAAGAGAAAGGGAAATGGGGCAATCTTAAGTAGAAATTACCACAGCTAGAGAACCTTTTGTAACACATTAGACTAGATGCCCAGTTACATAAGTAGCCGTCAGTATCACAATACAGATCTCACCAAGATTTCATTTCATTGATTACAATAGATAAGCTTTTGATTCATCATGAAAAAGATAAATTCATAGGAATGCATTAAAAAAAGTTCTGTTTACCAGCTTTTTGCTGATTCTTTATATGTTCAGAGAATTTTCAAAGGAGAGTAACAGAATTTAGTTCCCACTGAATTTCAGTGAACTATGACTTTGTATAGTCTCTTTCAAAAAAATCCCCCCTACAGCACAGAAGAACTCAGCTTTTTTGTTCCTCTTACCATATTGTTTGTATATTTAGGAAGACTGGTTAGAATAAGCATACAGATGTGCAATCATTGTGTTCTACAGTACAGAGCTTCCCCCCATCACCACTCTTCCAAGTGTATTGATTTAGATATCAATTTTAGGTACTTCTTTGCTCCACCTCCTACCCCATAGTGCAGCAACAGATAATATATTTATCCTTGCAAGTAGAGCAGTATTACTCTTTCCATTTTACAAATGGAGAACTCGGGAACAGAGGGATTAAGGTACATAGCCTCAGCACAGGCTGAGATGCCTGGCTGTTGGCACTGCATTCTTTGAGGATTTAAGAGTTATCCAAGGCCACACAGGAAGTCTTTCAGGGCAGAAAGGAACTGAACTTGATCTTCTGAAGTCCAGGCTAGAATCTTTACCTTTCATCCATCTTCCCTCTTACGTCCCAACTTTAGGCTCAGAAGTTTTAACAGTTATGTTAAGAGCTGCAAAGCAGAGTAGCACTTAATTCTCCATGTCACAAAGGGGACTTTCTCCACAAGATAAGTCTCTCCACAAGTAGATTGTGTGTGAGAATTGTTTTGCCTCTGGATAACACCATGGGGGATGGATTTCATCTCCCCACATTTCATATAGAAAGTGTCCACATAACAGATTGTCCAGCAGAAACTTATTTTTAACATGAAGAATAAAAAAGAGAACATCTTAAAAATCAGTGTTTCCACATCAAAACACAGTAAATCAAAATCAGATACCATTTAATAGTGAAGCCAAAGTGTTTTACCTCTTTATACAAATTTAGTAGTTGAGAATATCATGGTTGTTGATAACACGGCCAATGAACAAGTAATCAAATGATTGAACGGATTAACAAACAAGACTATAATGGAGGACATTTAGCAATAACCTGACAAGTATACCACCCAAAAGCATTTGCATGGCGAAACAAGGAAAAATTCACAGTTTGAGTGGGCCTCTAATCCCTAATCAGCGTGCTGCTTGTGTAGCAGACCCCTTCACTGGAGATTAGAATTATGTAAATTATAGTATTGCTGCCACTAAATTTACCCTTACTTTAATTTGAAGAGAACAAGTTTTACTGTTTCAAAAAAGCTATTAAAAATCCTGCAAATTATTGAGCGCCATCTACTGTTTCATTAACTCTTAGACCACTAGCAGTGTTTTGGAGCTGCATAGTTGAATCAAGATTTTATTCAGCAACTAAAGCAGAAATTCAGATTTTGGGATTTATTTTAAAATTGCATTGTATTCTTTCCAAAAATCAGTGCTCATTTTTTCAAGCACAAAATGAGTTTCACAAGTATTAAAAAGCAAAGCCATTCATTAGAGATAAAAATTATTAAAATTTAAGTAAGTTGAGCATCAGGGTCAGTCTTTTCTTTATCCCAAATATTTTAGTAAGGAGATAATATGGATCCTTAATCCTTTTCATGTCACTAAATAAATTGAAATATTGGATACTGGCTACACTTGGGGAAAAAAAAAAAAACAACCAACATTAAGCTAATGGTTGTATTCTAATGATTATGAATATCCAGGGATTTATTTTTTTTTAAAAAGAGATAATAGATTAGTTTCCTAGGCATATTGTGACATCAGATGTAGTTCAGGTAGGCTCCTACCTTCCCCAATAACTAATTTACAAGAAGTGATTCTTCAAGTTGTAGTGAGTTTGCATAATGAAAAAGATCAGGTCAATGTCAAGACTGATGAACTATATGGACCAATTGTCCATGCTCTCTTGCAGCTGTAGTTTCCTTTTTTGCATTCATGTTTGCCAATTGTTTGTAGAATTGCTGTCTCTACTCATGAAGTACGAAGGAACAGAGGAGGTAAAAAAAAACCAAACCAAAACAAATGCCACTAGGCTTACTGGACATTCAAGCTGTCATGTGCCCACCTATTCAAGCAGCTCAATATCACTTTGATAATCTACATAGCCAGAAAATAATCTGCAGTGGGCAGCATTCACTGCTCTGCACTCTTTGGCTTACTATTGAATAAATCCTAGGAAATTACATGTTAAAAAAAAAAAGAGATTAAAAAAAGAGATAAAAAGTGATACTGTATCCTAGAAATATCACATGCTTTCACTGCTTTTCATCTCCCAGTTCAGAGCAGGTTTCATCTCTTGCCCTAAAGTTGAGACATTTACTCACAGCTATTAGTCTTAGCTCTGAAGTCAATGAAGAGAGGTGGACAATTCTAAAAGGTAGCCTATCTCATACTAAGAAAGGTGCTAAAGAGACACCAACTTTTGTGTATAATTGTTTTTTTTAATTGAGTAAATTCACAAACACTATACTCAAATACCTTTGAAAACATAGGTGGGGTATTAGCCACAACTGTCGTCCTTCTAGGCAGCTCTCCTTTGAACAGACTGACAACAAAAAGGCATGTTGTCTCGAGCTCTAGTGCTCTATCACTTAGAGCCAACAGGGTGAGGAGCAACAACAGATACTACAAAATATCTAGCTCCCATGTCCAGCTGTAAGGATGAACATGGGTCCTGGAAATAGTGAAATTCATCAGCAGAGCAGAGCTCTCGGGCTCCCATGGAGAGCTCTTCTGAACAGGGTCAGCCTCTTCCTGTTCCAGACTTCAGTTATTCTGAGACAGCTTAGGTGTCTTTCAATGGCACCATATTGCAAAGTGTAGACAGTCTCAGATAACTACACTGACATGAAGAAGATTCAGGAGGAGTCTGAAAGGAAAGAAGTTAAAATCTTTCTTTGAGAAGGAAAACTGGTGTCTGATTCCTCAGTTCTTTCCACACATCCTCACCCAGGATGTTCTTCCATAGCAGTTTTGCAGGGAAGAGTCTACATACACCAATACTCTGCAATGGAGCACAGTGTCGGTATGGTAAGAGCTGCAAAGGTCACACAGGTGATACAGTAGTGGCACTGTGTATGGCTGAGGCAGTCTTTGTCAGCTCAAAGCCACACAAACGGGCTCACGCTAGGCTATGCAGGTTGACAGCACTACTTAACAACTGGTGGTGGTACTAGTTTATAGCCCTCTGCATTATTATGATCCATTCATTGCACATGATGGCCACTCAGTCTTGCAGTCTCATAGCATCCCAGTCTGTCACTCGCTTTTGAGAAGCCCTAGATAGGTACTGCAGAGGTTTACCAGATTGTCATGTTCTGAGGAGGGAAATAGCAGAGTTCGTGTTACCCTGTAATCTCTAACGCTTCATTTTAAGGCATAACACTATTGCCAGTGTTCAAGCTGAGCTTTCAACTGTAACTCTGAATTTGGACTTCAAGCTGCGTAATTTTTCAAGCATCACTTTACATGAATACAAGTGTTATGTATGAAATAGAAAGCACACTGAGTGCAGTATTACCATCCCCAAGCCTTAAGTGTTCATGAGTCAGACCTCCCATGAGCTATGACTAATCTAGAAACTAATGGTTTTTTTCTTTTACATGTACAAGTAATTTGGTTTTTCCATCTACCTTTTGAATTATCAGGAGATCAATCAGGACACAGCATGTTTCTGCCTTTGGCTTTTGCACTGGGCAGAAAATTCCCAGAGGGGTTCTGCACTGGCTGAGATCCCAGACAGCTGGGACCTGAGAGGCTCCAAAGACTCGATAAGGGAAATTTGAACTTCCATGCTGACCTCCTGACCTTTCAGCTGTGCCTAGCCAGACGGGTTAGATGTGGACAGGTAAGAAAAGAGGTCCTTAACAGCTGGAGGATATTATAACTCCATGGCATCATGAGACACAGCTGTGGCTACTGGCCAGTAATGGTTCAGGTGTGAAAGGCAAGACTAACTGGCGTGTAGGAGGAAGGCCACTACAGCTCCTGAACTCTACATCTTGACATCTTGAGAGTCTTGGCAGTTGCCAAGTGAAGAATGAACCACAGCAGGATCTGGAGAACCATTTCAAATTCCAAAATCTCAGTGGAGGTCATCTGACTCTTCAAACTGGCCTATTGATTTCCTGCATTTGCCTACCCAATTAAAAGCATCAAGCTTGCTACTGTCAGCACTTGAAATTGTTTGGAAGTTTAAGAGACTGTAGATGATAGATTTGCCTAGAACTCCATAAAAAGCAGAACATTTTTTTGTGAGACGTTGAAGACATCAGAGAATCCTGCTCTGAATCAAGATGTTTTTATAGAAGAAATGAATGACTGCATTGTCTACCCAACCTCATTCACAGCACCAGATATTTCTCAGACTGGAGGGAGCGTTCCAAAACCAAGACCATGTCAAAGAGAAGACATGTAGCCTTCCTCCATACAGCAGGATGGAGAATAAAAGCCGTTCCCATACTACTGGGCAACCCTCACTCTTCAGGTTTATGCTGAATAGCTATTACTTACAATGGAAGTTACCACCACTAATAATGCTAGCACAGTCAAATAGATAATTATAAATATATAATCTCCATTTGTGGACACGCTTACTTTAGAATGAGAATGGTTTTTCCTATTTAAACTCGTGGAAACACAGCACAAGAGAAACCCCAAACCAGTACTTTATACTGATACAGAGCCCAACTGTTTCACTACGTACCAAATCTCCTTTTAGGTAAAGATTCAATCCTAGGGATAGTCCAAACAATAGAGACAATGTTTTACTGAATACAGACACCTCAAAAGCCAGGCAAATAATACACCCATTTTGTCCATGATGGCAAATTATTAGATGAACAGCAACACCCTCAAGCCAATGTAGTTGCTGCAAGCAGTGCATTGCCAGACATCTCTCAAACAACCTCAGTCATGTAATCATTTTCTAGTCAACATGGTGGCCTGAAATACAACAGAATCATAGAATCATAGAATAGTTTGGGCTGGAAGGGACCTTTAAAGGTCATCTAGTCTGACCCCCCTGCCATGGGCAGGGACATCTTCAACTAGATCACGTTGCTCAGAGCCCTGTTCAACCTGATCTTGAATGTTTCCAGGGATGGGGCATCTACCACCTCTCTGGGCAACCTGTTCCAGTGTTTCACCACCCTCATTGTAAAAAACTTCTTCCTTATATCTAGTCTAAATCTACCCTCTTTTAGTTTAAAACCATTACCCCTTGTCCTGTCGCAACAGACCCTCCTGAAAAGTTTGTCCCCATCTTTCTTATAAGCCCCCTTTAAGTACTGAAAGGCTGCTGCATTTCTTATGTAGGTAGCTCATTCAGTTAACCTGAAGTGGTTTTCTGCTATATTTATTCTCTGCCCCTCCAGTTTATAAATCAAACTTCTGTTCCTTGCTATGTTCGTCCTGTCCTCCCTCTTGCTTGTGTTCCAGGTTCTCACCTAATCCCTTTAACCTTAACTTGCCTGAAAAGACACAAGGAAGGGGCTCAAAGACGAAGTGCTCTATAAATCCTCCACAGATATTTCATCATTTCACTAACAGCAGAGTTAAAACCTTATTATGATAAAGTATAACCAGAGTGTTCACACCAATGGCAGTACAAGTTTCGGGGGACAATCAGGGTTTTGGTTTTTTTAAGGAAACGGTTTATCCAAAATGTCAAATCTATTGCAGCAATATTTGGCTTTGTCATCAGTCAACTTTATTAATGCAAGAAATTTAAACTGAAGTATCAGACTTTAAGATACTCAAAATTTGAAAGCTCTACTCTGAAGTTTCTTGGATTTATAATCTTGGTTGATGATGAAGCCAAAGCTACTGTAATACATTTTACTCTGAATTGTAGCCTCAATTTTAAGTCAATTTTTCAGTCTAAGCATCTTCCCCTTTCTCTCTCTCAGATTGTCCCTGAAAGCTTATAGAAATAAAACACTTAAAGATCAGAGGTCATCTTCTTCCATATCTTCTACGTGAAGCACACACACCCACACAATTTCAATAGTAGGGATGTTATTTAAATAAAGCTTTCTCTGGAAGTTAAAGGCAAATGGATACAAATGTAAATAATGTTTACTGATACAAACTTGAACAATGGACTAAGGAAATAACCTTGAAAGCATAAACAACCATAGAAAAAATTGCTATGGTGAGCATTTGTTCCTGGTGACAAGCTTTCATACCAGTTAGGTACCTCATATATTTCCTGTGATTTCTATTATGACTTTCTCCCCTAGTTCATGTTTTGTTTCATGCTCTCTTTCATTTCCATCCTTTCTACAGTGACAAAAGAACTTTGACACTACTGTATTGTTTTGCAGCTAATATATTAATCCGTAGTGCCTTTATTTGCATAAGTTTAATCAAATCCAAGAATGACAATGAAGCAGCGGGAGGCTTAAGACATTTCTTTAAATCTAATTGGCACACAGAGGATCCCCTTAGTATGAAACCAACTTCCTGGCTAGGAACAAAACAATTCATAGATTTTTTTTTTTCTGTCAGAATTCTTTTTCCCATACAAGATAATGTTTCTTCCATATGGATTTCAATTTCAGTACATTCCTGGTGGAGCTATCCAACTTCTACATGGCAGCAACCAACAAAGTATTAAGGAAGCATTTGTAAAATGCTATAGTTACAGTGCAAAATGTTTCCACCACCAGAATCAATTGTCTTAAATGCTATTCAGTTTTAGTTGATGAAATTGCAGCTTTTGACAAGACAATAAATATTCTTAGGAGTATTGTTTCATGTGCTGACACACAGAAATACCCAAAGTATTGAAGTATGTCCCAATACTTGCGCTGCATGTGGAAACAACATCTGTTAATATTCTAAATAGTAGGGTTTGCTGTTCCCTTCTAAATTAGTTGGTTAAAGATATAATAACTATTCCAAAATGCCTAAAAATGTTGTGTATTTTATACACATGCCCATACATGCACTACAACAGCACACACAAAATAGCATAGTATAGTCAAGATATCATTAGCCATAAATAACACTTCTATACTTCCTATTACAAAAGTTAAGCCTAGTCATTAAACATGTGAAATAATTTGGGCAAAATCTACAAAGCAATCCAAAGTATGCCTGCTGACACGGCATTTTCTCATAACAGAAATCTAGGATGGCACTTTAGGTTTAATATTTTATGTAAGAGATACTTACATAAGAAAGAAAAAAAGAAGAAAAAAAAAAGAATGTTTCCCTCCTTATTAGCGATATCTCATTCATTCATGCAGACTTTTCTGCACAGAAAACAGAGACAAAACAGTCTGTGAGTGTGTTGTCCTCCTGCATCAAGCAGTCAGTCATGGACTGGTGCTTTCCCAGGCTGGACCGATGGCGCAGAGGGCAGTCGCACAGAAGAACGCAACTGACTGGGACAGCTTTACCCAACTTGGTCGCTGTGGTAAAAGATGCTCAGAAACCACCGCTCTGAGGTGGGGTAGAACTGGGGTCCCACCAGGTACTGAGCTAATGCTCCCCAGAGAAGGCACATTTCCCTTCCCCAAACCCCATGGGGCAGAGGGAGACACAGCATGGGGGCCTCCCCATGTGCCTGCCCGGCATCACCCAGCCCACAGCCCGGGTGCGAGAAGACGCCCAGGACGGCTCCATCCCACGTGTGGCAGCGCTGCCACACTGCTGGTGTCACCTCTCAGACAGCTGCCATTGCGTTTGGGAGGGATCCTGCCCCTGACCCCAAGCACGCTCCAAGGGCACCTACCGCATGGCCTCGGAGGGTGCGGGGGTCGCGCCAAGACGGGCCTGTCGCTGCTGGGGGGCCCTGGATGTGCAGGCACTCCTAGTCAGGTGACTGAGGAAAGGGAAACAAAACTGTCTGAGGTGTTTTTAGCCAACAGCTGAAAGCATTTAAAAACTGAAACAGTTCATGCATGCCTAAAGGCCGCATCAGTCAGTTTCTAGACGTAAGCCAACATGGCTTAAATTAAAACCTGAAGAAACCCCCAAACTTACCCTCGAGAAGGCAAGGGAGCAGCAATGGCTGGCGGCTCCTCACGGGGCAGGAACTGGGAGCCGTTGGGTGCTTCCTTGCCAGGGCCCATCCCACCGCACTGGGAGGGAGCTGGGCAGGCCAGAGACCATGACCAGGCCATCGGGCAAGTCCGTGGTGGTGGCTGGACCAAGGCCCAGCTGGGAAGTGGGCCCGTGGGTGGACCCGGCTCAGCAGGGCCCATGGCCAGGCGGAGCTGAGGGGAGCTGGAGACTGGCCATGCTGTGGCGTCGCTGAGGCAGGGACTGACAGCCCCGGGGGGGGCTGAAATGGGGTCCTGGGCCGTGGGCAGGGTGTGGAGAGCCCCAGGGGGGGATGACAGGGACAGTCAGGGCTGGGAGACAAATACTAAGACCAGGCACACACTCAAACATTTCTTCAAAGACATGCCAGTTTCTTAAATCTGGGACAACAGGTATAAACATGGGCCACGTCAGTATTTTGAAACATAATAAAGTACAGCTTCCTCTCTAAGTAACATCTTGCTTTCCTCTGCAGTCACGGTACATCTCTGGAGAGCCATACCTCCCCTCAAGCAGGGCCACAAGGTAGCTTTAATCGATGGTAAGTAACGAATGGCTGAGTCATTTAATTTCAGGTGCTGTTGTTGAGCAGGCTGACTCCAAAAAGATGTTTTTTCAGAGGTTACAATTGTTCAAAGGTTACAAATGTATTTACATTTATAATGAAACAAGTACACTACAAGGAATAAATTTATGCTGAAATTTGTCTGAATGTGATACCAATTGTTTCTCAGTTCAAATCTTCATGTCTGACAGCAAATTTTGAGGGGTGCAAAAACTGCTGTCTTTGTTTATTTGCAGTTCAAATTTTATGTTTTGTTTAAAGGTCACACAACAGGACAGCAAGGAAGAAGCTACTCTGATACGTCATCCCAGGTCAGGTAGACCCCACAAGAAACTGAACATGCTAAGGTAAGAGAAACTTCCTTTTGGCAGACAGAAAAAGACTGAGGGCAAGACTAGTAGTTTCTCTGAGTGGACCAGGGAACTTGCTTGTAAGCAGAGCAAACCCAGAGTCAAGAGAAGACAGAAAAAAGGAAACTTTCCCAGGGCCCCAGACAGGGCTTTATATGGTTTGCTGCAACCAAGGAAGTCAGAGAAACTTGTGGAACTACAAAGTCAGACCAGAGGGAAAAAAAATACTCTCTACCAGGAGTGAGCTGAGCAGAGCAGAGAAGGGATTTGTTTTCAAAACTTTTGTTTTAAACTTTTCCACTCAACAGCTGCAATCTGTCTTTAGTGTAAGATATTTCACCGTTTAAGTTTAGATGCCTGTGTTTGATATCTTTTAATATACTTACTTTAAACTAAAGCTGGAACAGACTTCTGGCTATTGCCAAAGTCCTACATCAGGATACTGGACAACTGAATATTCAGCAAGCAAGACAAATATAATTTGTCTTCTAACAGATGAGCTTTACTGAGTGCAGATACAGACAGGGAAAACTGAGCAGTGGTGCATCGCCTTGCTAACAGAATCTTTCACCAGTCCATGTCCTGAGAGCCTTGGGCTCTTCAGAGGGCCATGAAGAATCAGTTTCTTTAAGTCCAAAGTGATAAGAAGTTCAAAGTGATCATTGCACTTTTGTTCTTGCCATCTTTTGTAGTTTTTGCTGTTCTTTATACAAATCTGGCATCACCTCCACTGACATCACTTGTCATGCTCTAGTTGCAGCTTCCATATACTAAGGTCTTTATGCACTTACACCTCTGAATTAAGATGTGTGCCTTTATTTCAAAATTTCACCTTAGGGTATATAAAAAATGCATTTACTGGAGATTCTAAAAAAAAATAATCTGTCACCGAACAAAATGGGTAAATCAAATCATATATATGCAGTGCTTTTTAACTAATTTTACGTGTGCTGCTTAAGTCCCAAACTTTCATGTTTTTGCTAGTAGGTGCAACTGATTAGTTCAGACTCCACTTCTTGACTCCATGAAAGTCATTGGTCTGTGGCAAAACTTATTTTAGGGAGCCAAAATTATGCATCTGCATAGAGAATAGAAAAGTTAACCCACTAAATATTTCTTAGAATTTACTGGGCTATAACCCAAATAGCAATTACCCAAGATGACAAATGTGACTATAGATGAGGCTGAAATTCAAAATAAGTAATGAGATTTTGAATACCATGATTCCCTTGGATCCCTAACACTTCCACAAGCTGCAAAATTATGTAGCTACTGTGTATATAAGTGAATAAAGCAATTTGTATTCAGAAATAGTTTAGCATGTAATACTGATTCGTCAAAAATAGAAATCCTCTGAAAGCTTAAACATTGACTGGTCTATGAATCTGTATGAATTATAATGTTTAAAGAATTTCATTCTATGTAGTG
Source organism: Fulmarus glacialis (assembly GCF_000690835.1). Classification (NCBI taxonomy): domain Eukaryota; kingdom Metazoa; phylum Chordata; class Aves; order Procellariiformes; family Procellariidae; genus Fulmarus; species Fulmarus glacialis. The sequence continues at coordinate 4,387 of NW_009198533.1, read as the reverse complement.
GAACAAGGTTAAGTAAAAGAGTTTGCCATTTTCAGGAAATTTAATAATAGTCCTTACTGCTTATCTATTATTTTTGTTCACATAGGACCTGTAGGATGAGATTGTACTCAAAACACTTAAAATAGACTGGAATAGGATACTGAATCTCTCTGTTAATAAGGAATTCTTAATTTCTTCTCCAGCAAATGTCTGACAAAATAGAGCAAAATATAAAACAACCTGACTTACTGAAGAGTTCTTCTGCAAAGGGGCTTCATCCAGGCTTCGTTTATTTTTCCAGCCATGTTCCTTCTCATCTGAAAGCTGAAAATGTGCCCAATTCTGCAGCTGCAGTCACAATGGTAAATACTTTTGTATAGGAGGACTCATTCTGCTCATCTGTAAGTGATGCATAGCACATATGTAATTTAATTCTCTTTAGTAGATTGTTAAATGTTGAGATTGAGCTCAAGAAATGTAGTTACAGAGGCACAAGCTTCATTTGCCTAATAAAGAAATGCATGTCTTTTGATTTGCATCTTTTCTGTTTCCCATTAGACTATCTATCAGCTGTCCCTGTTCCTCACTCAGACATTCATGTCTGTTAGCCAGACCACAGGAGGCTGAGATGCTTACATCTTCACACATATCTTCACAATCTTCAGGGCTACCTACAGATGCAAACTCCATAGGAGAAATGCTAAGAAGAATCTGACCTTCCTCTTTATCTATAGACCCAACAACTGCTGGACTGCCTGAAAAGTGGGAGTTCAAATGTTCCCTGTGTGACACCATGACTTCTCTGACTCCCTGCTCCCATGCAGCAGTTACAGGGACCAGAGAAAACTTGAAGCATATCTTCATTACACGATATGAGATGAGAGGGGTGTTACACTGTCCTTTTATCCAACACCAGGACTACTTTGTAGACACATTATAATGCATTGGCAAAACACCAGCAGCACAGACATGGGTTCCATCTGCCAAACCACACGCTTTAATCCATATGGCTTATTTTAGCCACAGAGAAGAGAAACAAGCTATGCAGAGCCAGCATGGATACAGCCAAAGTATGGATGAGAAAAAATTGCCAGACATGCAATAATCACAGCATCACAAAAATCAGAAAATATACACTCTACAGCAGGAGATGTTAATGTGGAGTTGTAGACCTTTTAAACCCTTTGCTAAGTCTGCACAAGTAACAAGTCAAATTTTGCCACAGCATTTTAACAAAGGGCTTTTTATGCCTTAGCCATGTCAATTAGGTGTCACCCTCCCTCTGCAGCTATGTTAGCAGAGATCTGTAGAAAACTGAATGCTGATTATGCAAAACTCCTAGAATAATGCAGAACTCCTTCAATAGAGACCGTATTCAATCTTTAGCCAAAACATGGCTCATACTGTTTCCAATGTTCTTATCCTCCCCCATGAATTTAAACTCTCGGATTTTATCATGTACCTTATGAAATTCAGTGCTTTTACTCAATCTTCAGCGCTGGATTCCCTCAAGTGTCAGATCTTCTAAGGTAAAACATGAACGCCTGAAACCTAATGGCTATGAAACCTGAGAGTTAATTTACTAGGGATGTATAAGGGCATTTTTTTTTCTCCTCCTCTTTTTTCTTAAAAAAAATGAATATGTAAGAGAAGAAATGTAATTAATTTCATTTTAGGGACCAACATTATAGAAAGTATCTTTTCAACCAAATAAAATCACATCATTACAAATTATTAAATTGATTGAACTTTCAAAAAAAAATTCATTTCAAATGGGAAAATTCAAGTGCTTTGAAAGCATTCCTTCATCTTCTCCTGACTCTCATTTGGAGAGGATGCTAAATATGAGGAGCAAAGGACAAGAACTTAAGAAGATAAAACTGCAGGAGATGACCTGATCCTTTAAGGTTAGTCCTTAAAAAGAAAACCCCAACTTTTGCTTAAATTTCTCATTCAAAATGCAGAAAAGAAATTTCATTAAAATGTATGATTCCATCCTCCCTCAAACACTTGATTCAATTTATCTGATTTGTCCTTCAAGAGTTTCTGTAGGAAAAGAAAGGGAAAAAAAACCCCACTCTCTTCTTTTGTCAACCAGCTATAAAACCATAGGAAACAGTGTCTTCAATGTAAACAAGTATTACATTTCCCTTAGTGATGATATGTGAAGACAGGATGCAGCCTGCCTTTCAGATCACCAGCTGAGCTGATCAAGAGCACGGTTTTTTTCCTTTGTTATCCCCTGCTGCTTGCTTTCTGTCCCATTCCCTGAAAATCTAACTGGTGTAATGGGAACCCTAAATGATCAGTTCTCTGAGCAGCAGGAGCAGCCCTTATAGGATCCCTTAGTCTTCTGGATGTATGGCTTTAAGCCCAGTTTCAAAAACCCAAATTTTCAACGTAAGCCAAACTTTCAGGATTTTGCAGTTCATCCAGCACTCCTATGGCCTCATTAAACACTGTCCCCAAGTCCAAAAGGGCATTCTTCCTTAAAACAAACAAACCAACAGACAACAAAACAAAACAAAACAACAAAACAAAAAACAACCAGTGTTTAATCTTAAGTATTGCATCAGTTCCTCCCACTGAATCTTTTTCAAGAGAAGATGGTATTTGCCCTGCTTGTATAGTCTTCTTCATCCTAGTAGATTTCAACAGAGATTTGCAGGGAGACTTCTTCAATGAAAGCTCAGCAAATTCAGTAGTCCAAATGGGATATACTTTCCAATTAAGGATTAGCATACTTTAACATGAGGTTGTTGATTTCAATTGGCATAACTCAAACTGAAATGTCAACCCACTTGCCATCTGGTTTATACATATCTAGTCTGGAAAGCAGCAATGAAAGAGCTGAAAGAGTGCTACCATAGAAACAGTACACGTTCAGTAAATGTTACCTAGAGATCTTTCAAATTTTTACAAAGTATTGTACCAGTAACCTTGTAGTTTGGCTTCAGTTCTTTGGACAGAGACAAGTTTAGAGAAGATTTAATCTGAAATGCAGTACATTGAGGCAACTAAGCTCTAGAAGAAAGAGAACGATTTTTCCAGGGCCTGAAATAAAAGCATTGTAACTAATGAGTCCAGAGGCAAAAACTTAGTGCTTTAGTCATATATTTTAATTTGTTACAAAGATTAAACAGGCCAAGAGAATCTGTTACACTATTTTAAAGTGGGAAGTCAAGCTTCATTAAGCACTATTTCATATGCATTCCATTTAAATACAGTAAAAGAATAATTCATAAGAAAGAATTGCCAACATTTCTTTCAAGAAAGGACTTTTGTATCTGTTGCGGTACATTGCATAGATCACAATGCAGTAACCTGGGACAAAATCTGTCATTAACTCATTTTGCTGAACAGGACTGGCTAGAGCCCCACTGTTGAATCATCCACATTGCAATGTCCAGTGCCCAGAATGACCAACGCTTTGAAGAGATGTTAGGAATTAAGGGATATCAAAGAAATTGAGATTGGAAGGTAAGGTTTGATATATTTTAGATACTGAGGAATGAGGAAGGAAGCAAAGCAGTTGGATGCCTCTTAGGTAAGCACACAGACTTTATCCAAACTAAAAGTGCTCTGCTGTGCAATACTAGAGCACAGAACGTGTGCACAGCTATTCCTACTGACCTAGGGTGCTCTCCAGCACACATGAAGAATTGCTGCAGCTAAAAAAAAGCAAGCAATTTTGGTTTTTTGAGAGAGAATTCCGTCCGTTGTTATCACAGGTCTCAAATTCTGAGATGAGTCACCATTCATCTTGTGATGACAAAATATGGAACTGGGGGGAATAAAAGCAAAGAAATGTGCATGAACAGAAGGGGTTCTTCAACTCTGAGTCAGCATCTTCCAATACACTCCTGACCCATTTACAAGCAAAATTCCATTGCCAAAACTCCTGTCCTATCTCCTATCACAATGTTACATGTGGTCACACATTGTCGTGTTTCTTCTATTAGTTATTCCTTATCTCTGTACCTATCACAATGTTACATGTGGTCACACATTTTCGTGTTTCTTCTATTAGTTATTCCTTACCTCTGTATTTAGGGATCACAGCAATCTTTCAACCATACAGCACTAAGAATCACATGCAATTAACCATGCCAACACCAATTTTGTCAAATCATCACTTTTCAGAAGGGCTCCATGCTAAAGGAGTGAATGCAAAGCACACACTCCTTGCTCCCTGGCATACTACTTCCTTTCTGGCAATACAGTTCTTGTTTCTTTTTTGACTTCATGTTATCAACAGCCTGAGAGTAATATTTTAAGTTTAGTGTTGGAGGGTGTCGTGGTTTAACCCCAGCTGGCAACTAAGCACCACACAGCCGCTCACTCACTCCCCCCTAGCAAGATGGGGGGAAAAGAATTGCAAGGGTAACAGTGAGAAAACTCATGGGTT
>NW_009198532.1:0-12020 GCF_000690835.1 Fulmarus glacialis | reverse complement strand
ACTGAGGCAAAAAAGTCATTGATTACCTCAGCCTTCTCCCTCCCTTCTCCATATCCTGGGTAACCAGGTCTCCCATTTCCTTCCAGAGAGGGCCCACATTTTCCCTAGCCTTCCTTTTATCACCAACATACCTATAGAAGCTTTTCTTGTTGCCCTTGACCACCCCTAGCCAGATTTAATTCTATCAAGGCTTTAGCTTTCCTAACCTGATCCCGGGCTGCTCGGACAATTTCTCTGTATTCCTCCCAGGCTACCTGTCCTTGCTTCCACCTTCTGTAGGCTTCCTTTTTGTGTTTCAGTTCGTCCAGGAGCTCCTTGTTCATCCATGCAAGCCTCCTGGCATTTTTGCCTGAGGCTTCCTCTTTGTTGGGATGCATCGCTCCTGAGCTTGGAGGAGGTGAATATTAATTGAATATTAACCAGCTTTCTTGGGCCCCTCTTCCTTCCAGGGCTTTATCCCATGGTACTCTACCAAGCAGACCCCTGAAGAGGCCAAAGTCCGCTCTCCAGTCCAGTGCAGTGAGCTTGCTGTGCGCCCTCCTCAGTGCCCTAAGGATCTTGAACCTCACCATCTCATGGTCACTGCAGCCAATGTTGCCCTTGAGCTTCACATTCCCTCCAGAACCTCCTTGTTGGTGAGAACAAGGTCCAGCATAGCACCTCTCCTCGTTGGCTCCTCTATCACTTGGAGAAGGAAGTTATCATCAACGTATACCAGGAACCTCCCAGATTGCTTATGCCCTGCTGTTGTCCCTCCAACAGATATCGGGGTGGTTGAAGTCCCCCATGAGGACCAGGGTTTGTGAATGTGAGGCTGCTCCTATCTGTCTATAGAGGGCCTCATCTGCTTGGTCTTCCTGGTCGGGTGGCCTGTAGCAGATCCCCACTATAATGTCACTTGTCCCTGCCCTCCCTTTAATCCTGACCCATAAGCTCTCAGTTGGCTCCTCATCCATCCCCAGGTGGAGCTCCATGCACTCCAGCTGGTGATTGACATAGAGGACAATATCCCCTCCTCGTCTCCCCTGCCTGTTCTTCCTAAAGAGAACAACTAAGAAAAGTAAATACAAGTTCCTGTAGAATGTATTTCAAGAGTCTAGACAGACACTTTAGCTAGACACAATTCTATGGTACTGCTTCTAGTAAAGTATCTCACTGATTTACGCTGTTCAGTTTTCTGGATTATCTTAATAAGATCGATTTTGCAGCAATCTTTTTTTCTAGCAAACTCTCTGAATCCTTATTCTACTGTAAGTACTAACACAACTCTCGGATGCCTATCAATGCAAAATCCCACAAGATCCCATTATAGAATACACCACAAGGCTACCAGAATATCGCATTTTTAATTTTTTGCAGTAGTGAGCATATTGGAAAACGAGGAAAACGTTCTGCTGGCACATAGTATTTAAAACACTATATGATCTTATGCTATTATTTGCTTGTTGATTTTAACAAACCTAATTTTTTTTTTTCCCCAGCCTATAGAAATTTGGAGTCTTACTCCCACACAGAAGTAGCCCTTTTAAAAAAGTTTTTTTCCTGATTTAACACCTATGAATGTTTTCTTTTCTATCTGCTAGATGGCCACAGGCAAAATAGAACAGTGTCATCCCTTTTTCACCACTAAAAGGAGACAGTTGAATTGTTTTATCAGTCTTTCCAAAAAACCTTTGAGTGAAGCCTAAACCTGAAAAGCATCTCTAACTGGTAACAAGATATTAATAGCAAACCCACATGAAAGCAAAAGCATAAGAAAGCACAGATCTTTCTTTAACTTAAAAGTTAAAGCAACAGCATAGCCCCTAAATCTTGCAATGATGTCAAAGTAAGTATTAATACAGTCGTGCATAATCAATTTTCAGTTTAGGAAGTTTGTCACAGTAAAACAGGGGTTATAAAAAACTTTGAAGAGTTTCTCTATTTTGCAGACCCATTTCACAGACAATGATTCTCTAAGAAATGAATGGAAGGAACATGGGTGGGTCACTCAGGTTGTGATATTACTTAATTCTTTCTTCCTCTTTCTGTTTTATTATTTCATGCTACCTGATTAGCTGTTTTTCATATCTTTACAAATATAAAGCAGACTTCCTCAAAGTACCTTCCTTTTTCTTTCTGTACTTCCTCAACAGATGTTTTTTGTTATCTCTATTTCAGATGACAATTTTCTCAGAATTAATAACAAAAAGTAACACCCCCCTCCCCAAGGTGTTACTTCCAAATTTAATATTTTGCTCCACTCCATAATAAAGAGGATGAGACTACAAGATAGCCTGAAACTCCCTTCTTATCCTGAATTCCTATTTGGCTACGTAATTTTTGTCCATAGAGGGACTGATCAAAATTTGGTGTTTAAGAGCTTAGAAAGACAGACAAGTAAATATATACAAACATACGTGTCTTACTATAACATTTCTTGGGCTTTGTCTTTATTCCTGTTAAGATGCACAGACATAGCATGGAAACAGAAATTGCATTACTTCATCAGTTTTCAGAGGACAATAAATTAAACAGAATAGCTTTCAATATGTTAATGCAAAACTAGCTTTTTATTAAGTAAATTATATATTTTGTAATTGTTTTTTTAATCTAATATAGAACTACATTAATAGAAATAGAAGAACACCTTTTACAAAAAAATTTAATAAAAATATTTAGAGTTCATTGCTTTCTGCATTAAATTTTCAACTAGTTAGGATGAATTTAAGAAGTGTTTTTCAGATTTATTGTATTCTACTCTATACACTGATTCTAGATAATTAAACATGCCTGGTCTTACTCCCCGTTGACAAACCTTTCTTCTCACATCTCCCAAGACATAGGGAGAGTTTGTAAAATTTTTTTGGGGAAAATATTTTAGGATATTTAGCACTTTCATAGGAGAAACTATTTTTTCTTTAATCCCCAGAGCTAGATTTAGAACCTTGTGGCTTGTCTCATGTTTTGAAAAATGACTGTATTTTATGTCATAAACAGCATCAGCACTTTTATAAAAACAACATGAATGTGAATTGCACCAACTCAGTTTTGTGAGGTGCTAAACCAAAAGTATCTAATATCCAAAAATGTTGTTCTAAAATTAGTATACAATGTAATTAGCAAGATTTTAAGTATTCTATATGATCATTTGGGTCATTCATAATCAGTCAAACTGAAAAAGGTTAACACCAATGAGGAAAGTTTAAACCACTTAAAATTCATTCTCAAATGAACAATGCACTGGGGAAGAGGATCAGATTACTTAATATAGGCTCAGTTCTCCTCTCCAACCAAGAAGCCTGGGCATACATCCCCAGCCAGACTCTCTTAGAAACTGCATCTTCTTTTCTCCACTTATTTCAATGGGAATTGCACACGTGTTACACAGCAATAACTCTAACTCTCTGTTTATACGGAAGACAATTCTTTTCATGGATTTTACACAGTTCGTACCATTGAGGTAAAAGGTTAAAGGCCAGAGAAAAGAGCTCACACTTTTTTTAAATATTTCTAAAGGATGTGCAGTATTTGGTCAGGGGGGAGTTCCTTCTCTCTTCTGATCTATCTCAGTTTCTCTTCAGATTTCTAAGACATGAATATAGGTCAAATTTCATCCTTTTTGGGCACATTAAAACTACTATTAATTACTACTATTTGCCATCATAGAAGAATCATATGTACAAGCACCACTTTGAAATCACTTCCACGTGTCAAAATCTTAAAACATTCAGTAAAAATCCAACATCTCTGTTAAAAGATGTTTATTTGAACTTAACATACACTAACCTTAGTAGTTCAGCACAGTATTTATATCAATGCTCATTTCTACTGGGGGCATTTTCACCAACAATTCACATTTCAATGTTAAGGTTAGGACCAATTAATTTTCTTCTAAAATCTGACATAACTTTTTTGGAGTGCCAAGAAGAGGAGAGATTAAATTCATAACAGATACATCCCTTATTCTCTGTGGAGTACACTCCAGTGAGAAAGCAGAACTAAGAACAACGCAATGCATCCATGTTCTGCAAGCAGAAAGCGTATCTGTTCCCCAAACAATAGTGTTCCTCCTAATCTCTAGAAATATTGAGCTTCTGACTTCTCATTACCTAACACATAGGTTTTTACACAGCTTTTCAGAAGAAAGTGGTAATAAGACAGCTGAGAGCATAAACTCAATTTTTAAGATAGGGATCTTTATATATAAATACATGCATTCAATCATATTTGCCTCAAACTCAATGATTAGATGAATTAAACAGAATGATACTACTTATAAGAACAGCTGGTAAAAGCTTTAGTTTAAAATATATATCATGCTGTATATGTAAGTGTGTACAATTAGTTTATATTAGCTTATTAGTTTAAATTCCTACTTTTTATGCAGGTAGGTATGCAGGTAGAAATTTTAGATAGTTTACCACTGTCCTCAACTGGGCCCATAGGTTCAATAGGAACTGAATGTTTCCCTTGATTTTCAGGTGATCTATTATAAACTAATAACCCGAATACCTTATTTAAAAAATTGTATTATGAGCTTTTTCAATGCTATCATATAATTTTAAAAAATAATCAAGCAATGTCTAATTGAGCAAAAGCTCATTGCATGTAAAGCTAGTATACATGGAAAACCAAATTTTAGTTACCTAATACTTTCTCTGTTGAGAAACAGAAAAAGAAAACACATAACTATTTGTTGAATTCTCAACTAGAGTGTGGGGGTTTCAGCCTTCCATAACTTCAAGTTAGGACTGAAAGTAAAAGAATCATTCTAGAAGCTAATTAATATAATGTGTAGAGTACAGCGTTCGTAACACTATGAGGAATAACTTACCACATTCATTTCAGATTTTTGAACCTCAGTAAGAAGGTCATAGCCTGAGGTGAAAGGAACAGCCCTAGAGACAGTGCCAAGAACTTAAAATGCCAAGGCCTATTTTTATACGCTGCTTCTATTTTTAGTTACATCATGATGGAAGTACAGAGCATATGAAAAAATCGTATTCTCAAATGAGAGAAAGTACTCAAATTCTTTTTTGTAAATGAAGAGCACAAGACGCTAAACTTGAAAAATTGTTAGGTACAATTTAACAGACTTTACTGGATCATAAAAGGCCAACAAAAATAGCTTCAAAATCATATCCTCTGAGAAAATTAACTTTAAGGAGCTACTCACAATTTTACCCAATTAATCAAATATTCCTTTTATTGTAATTACAGCTACAAGAAAGCACAAATGTTTCCCAATTCAGACTTGTCTGCATCCAAGCACACTTTCCTATCATCAAAGTTTAGCAGCCAACTTTTTAATCCTACTCTACCAGTAAAAAATATCAAACTTTTCAACTGATTGCATGCAGAGTTCAGAACTGGCAAGCAATACTACAGCTTCAAATGTTGGTTCAGTTACTCAATCATTAGTTGCCTTTAGCTGTTTTCCATCCAATATAAACACAAACTGAGGTAATCCTGCAATCTAGTTAACTCGTTTAACTTCTGTATTAATTATTGAAGTACCCAAGGGCAGCTATTTCCCATGCAGTTCTAATTTATGACTCTGATGATTGCTTCTTTATAAAACGTCTTATTAAAGGTGGGTAATGTTGTTTCTTCCTAATGAAGTACAAAGGCACAGCAGAAATGTTTCTGTAAAACAAGTCCACAATCTACATTCATTTTATCTAATCACTAATATGTTATAACAACAAAAATCTAGAATATTTGTTCAGTGGTTGATTTCAGCTAAACCAAAAATGAGGACCTACATTATAATATGTAGCAATGACCATTTACAGTTTAGTAGCATGTCATAGGTTACTAACACGTCATGGACACATATTGTCCAGGACACATTTGTTTTTATGACCATTTGCATTACGTAATCATGATTGCATTGCATAAGACAGTGTTGCAGCATGATTCAAAGAATATCTAGTGTTTTAAAGCGCTAAGTCCATTTCATCTCATTTTTCACATATCTTTCCTAGTCAGTGAGACTACTCCCTAGGAGAAAACAAACCAAAAAACAGTACACACCAAACAACACGAAGAAAGAAAATGGTGCAGAACAGCCATTATTTCAGAGTGACATCAAATATAGGAATAACTAGTACTCCCATTATCTGTGTACTACATGCCCTGTTGCTTTTGCTTCTAATGTGATCATGTAAGCAATTTAGCAAGACAACAAAAAAATGAACGAGAGCATACACCAGTGACAGAGCAGTCAAGGCACTGAAACTTCTACTGTAAAGCAAATTAAAAGTTTAACCTTAACATCAATAAAAGTATTTTTTTTAAATCTTCTGTGAAAAGAACCACAACTAAGTAGACTATCTTTTCTTCAAAATACAGGTGGAGAAATACTCTGCCATTGTTGAAGGTAATTACAATGAGGAATTTTAAGGATAAAAATATCCTGTGCAGAGTGTTTTGTCCAAAAAAGAAGAATTACTAAACAAACTCTCTAAAGGAATGAAGCCTAACATGCTCATCACATCCAAAAGATAGAGTCAAAAGTAATTTCACAAGATGGCCAATAAGATTTTAGTTAGTCAAAGGTTTTTGAGTATCTTATAAATGAAAAGTAACATATTAACAAGTAAAATTTATTATACAGATTCACATATACATTCTTTCTTGATAACTCAATCTAGTTTCAACAGTGGTTATTTAAGATCCAAAAAAAGAATGTGTTAGCACAGATCTAATTCTTCAATCAATTCATATGCAAAAGCAAACAGCTTCACTAGGAGTAGTAGAATCTATGTAAATTGCTCTTGGGTCAAAAAAATCTTGGTGTGAAAAGCTCCTAACAAAATTAATCCCCTTTAATTTGTCGTACTACTAGCAACATTCATTGAAATAAAACCACTGGAATGAATATATTCCCATAATCTGTTCACTAAGAATGATTTTTTTAATGCTATATAAAGCAACTTCCAAGCATAGTCACCATTGCACTTGAAAAACTCAGCATCCTTTTAATCATAAATTAGTAAGTTTTGAAATGTCACCATATATGTTAACCGTTACAAAATGTAAATCTGCAATTTAAATAGCTCATTTTAGCTGATACTCTTTTTTTAAAAGGAGCATAAAAATATTTTATTTCATTCAGTATTTTTAAAAGCATGGGAGCATGAACTGAAGATGCCCTAGACGCAACTTAAAGAATCTCTCACTATGTAAACCATTAGCTGTGTTTTGAAAGTGATTATCATTAAATACCACCTATTTGTAGATTATAACGACTTCCAGTCTAAAGTGTATGAAATGTGCCCATCTCTGTATGCTATGACATCACCATCATCCAATATATGGGTTGAATTTCATAGTTGCTTCTTTTAAAGAGTAACAAGGCTTTAATAACAATACTGAAGTTCTCTCAACTTTCTGCATACACTTCTGTCAAATGATTCAGAATTTCTCTACCAGAGAAGCACCAGGATTTCTAGGACCAAAATCCTTTGGGTCTGAGGACATTGGCATCAGCAGCCATACCCAGACAGCTCTACACCTTAGCGGCAGAGCTTGGTGCTCACTGCTGAGTCTCTGGGACTCAGCTCACTCTGTAGCACATGGCTGGCAGCAGCCAGCTCAACAACTACCCTCAGGAAGAGATTCCCAATCTTGGAGGGGGCTCCAGTGAGACATTAACACAGCTACAACCTGCCTTGCCTCCCTTTCCCTCCCTCAGGCCATAACACTATCATGCTGTTACCCAGGAACAGGCTAAGGTGCAGAACCAAATCATCAGCAGAGCTGGGGGTGGGAAATTTAACTGTCTCTGTCAAACCTCCTCATTAACCACTAGAAAATTCCCAAAACGGGTGCAACCAATATCTACTACAGTTTTTTATTGTGAGCACGGGCCAACATTATCAGCATTTCTATTGTAAAACCTCACAAAAGAAGATGAAACAAGTACCATCTTAAAAAGGATGGTATTTCTTTTTCATTGGTCCTTATGATTAATATTAGAGATGGCAAGTAGTTAATTATATTTCCTATAAGGGCTTTTAGATTGCAATCAAGAGAATAGGTGATAACAGACAAATTAGAAAAGAGTAAAACATCACAGCCTATTTAATATGATGTTAAAAAAGCCAATCTAGCATAATATATGAATTTCAATTTACAAATAGTGACAACAATGCCAGCTCTCATACGATAGGGGTTCAGAAAGCAAGTTAAAAACATGTACATTTGCTTTTTAAAGGGAGAGGATACAGTCTCTTCACTCATCAGTGACAGAGCAGACAGAACATTGTTTTCAAGTTAAGAGCTTACTTTATAAAAAAAGATTTCTGCTCACGTAAAATTACCATGAAAAGTTCTTCCTCTTTAGCTTAAAATTGCAAGTTGAGGGGCAAGAACTCCACTCTTATTTACTGTCCATATTTTACATAATTCAAATGTTAAAAGATTGAGTCTACATTGCCTTTCTTGATTTTTCATAGCAAGACTGTGGGGAATATTTGAACTTAAATAAAAATATTTTCTCTCTTTAAAATAAAGAAAGGATTAATTTTTAAAAAATCCCACTTCAAGTATTGCATTTTTTAATCCTAAACTTGGGATTTATGATATTCTGTGAATGTTGCATAGTATTCTGCAAAGAAATCTAAAAGGGCAATGATTACAAGTTTTTCTTGTCATATTCCAAGTCAAAGTAAGATTTTTGCAGTCCTCAAAATAATCATTTTGTCATCAGTGCCTCAGTTAAGCACTTAAGATGACATCAATTTTTTTTTTTCCTCTTTCAATCTCTTGCAAATCTCAACACTGGAGAAATAGGCCTACTTTCCAAGCTTGCTAAAGATATTTCTAAATAAATATTTGAAAGCAAAACATTGCACCACCAAAATCACTGAAATTAAACCTGACCCTACAAATGACACTGATTATATCTATTCCCAGCAAAGCTTGAGGAAAAAAAAAAGGGGGGGGGGAAAGACACAATCAATATACAATTGAATTTTTCAAATTATTTCATTTCTACAGGAAAAAATGTAAGAGCAAGACAAATTTGTTCTTTCTAGTGGCACAACTTCTAAGGATGCACTATGTAACTCAGTCTGGCCCTCTCCTCTCTTAGCAACCACACCTTTGTTGATTAGTTTTTCAGATGTCTTGTCAAAACCAGCTTTTTAAATACATTAGATTTAGTAAAATTATCAGTAGGAAGAGGAAAAGAACAGAGCATGATATGTAACTTCGCTACATCAAGTAACTTCTTCCTTTAAAATAAGTCAGAAATTAGGTCAATCATTCCTGAATCAGTGGAAGCAAGCAATAAGGTCTCATATTTAATAGATGTAAGATTAAGTCCTTAGTATGTTTGTTTCTATATAGAAACTATTTAGCTTTCTCTTGAATAAGATGTTAGAGAAGATAATCACAAAATGAACTTTCAAGCTATCATCCAATGTTCCAATGCAATTCCTCAAAAGTTATTCTTTTTTGATTATTTTCTTCATCTAACATGCTCCTATTGATCAGTTTCATTCTGTTGAGGATCACACAATACACATTTTGTGGCATTTAGACAGATATAAAGATTACATTAATCTAATTTTCCAAGCATACGCTGTCTTTAGAAAGAAACCAGGAACTGGAAATCTCAGAGGGGAATATGAGTCTTCTGGAAAATAGCAGGAAAATCTCATAAATAGGAACTCTTTGAAACTGATCTACACAGTGGAAGAAAACTATTATATTTTTTCACGATTGGCAATATGTTCTCATTTCTGAGATGGTCTTACTTCCCTCAAAAAGAACTAAAGCTTAAAATAGCTGAAAAACAGCTGTTGGTTTTTTCACATTAATGGGTTTTATCCTCAGGCTACATATAATGCAAACCAGTCATTTAACTAATATATAGTTAGGGTTACAGAAAACCTTCACAATATAGTCTTTCTTACTAATGACATACCAATAAAATATTCCGCTTCATATGAGTTTTCATGCGCTTTTTTTTTTTTAACACTATCATAACCATTCGGCACAAGAGTAGCTTTACTCATATACATGAAGTTTCCCATCTCTGGAATCATCTGACTTAGTTGAACTCTTAGCTGTAAAGGGGCAAGACATTTTACTTTGCCTGTTTTATAATCTTGTGACAGTTTTAAGTTTCTCTGGTGACTGGAGAGTGTACTAAAAATAGAATACTTTACCTGAAGAACAGTTTTGCATACTTGCACTTACCTCAGATTCCACCATCACTGAAGAAAAAGGTATTTCAGTTTAGCTCTCTGTATTAAAAGTTATTAGATTTGGCTTACAATATTTTAAAATATTTTAAAGAATTACATTTTGCAGTTATCTTAGCTAGACAGATATAAATCAATGTCTATCAATCTTCAGTTAAAAGGTATTAATTTACTATTTGAAAATGCATTTTCTATACATTGACAAAATATCTAATCCTTTGGAAAACAATTTTCTTACAACATGATCCCCTGCTCCCTTAATTTTGAGGCAGATACTGCTTTTTGCTTCATAATGTAGGTGCCTACAGAAGGAAGTCCACATTGATTTCACCATAAACAAAGCCAAGGAGATGCTTCCTTCAGTAACCATCAAAAGATTTATACAAAGGCTGAAAAAAAAAAAAACAACCCACACACAACCTGGCAAGAGCTATCCCTATATAAAGAATCCTCTCAGAATGTCTCCCCCCGCCTTAATAATTACATCTATGAATATGGACCTCAGAAACTGCAGAATCTAAGTCTGCCTGTCCTGGGGTATGGGGACACGCAGAGAGAGAAGGGGGTGGGGGAAATTCAAGTTCAAAATAATTTCATAGATATACTTTAAATAATACTTTAAAATAATCTTCTCTATGTCTAAAACTTTAATTAAACTAATCTGACTTTTGCTTTGACAAGTCTGTTTTAAAAAAAAAAAAACACGTTCCAAATACGTAGAAGGACTTGCCTCTCTCCTCTCTAGCACATCCTATGAATGTGCTGCTGTATTCCAGAGAAAGACTTTCCAAAGGTGGCAGGGCGAGCATGTGTGAATAGGAAAGCTTTGTCCTCTGCAGCTGTCACTGTGTTGTCCCTATCGTCCACAAACGCAGAGGGCAGATGAGAATTGAATAGAAACAGACCATGCAGTTGTAAAACCTGGCTATTTATTTATTTTTTTTTGCAACTGAGTAACACCTCTCATTACAATTATCAGCTCAATGGCAGAAAGCTCCCCGGTGCGCTGTGCATATTTTCACAGGTTCATTTGTCTCCTCCTGTGGCATCAGTTTAAAAAGGTTCCTAAAGAAACGCCACTAACAACCATTTCTATTTCAAGCCTTCAAAGCCAAAGCTGAGCACAATACAAGGCACTGGTAACTGATCTTTAGGTTTCAGTCCACAGACTTTTCACACTGGGAATAGATCCCATCTGTTTCCTCTTTATGCACCAGCCTTTAGAAAGCACAGATCTGGAAACTGCCTCCATACAGAACAGAGTATAGCTGGCTTTCCCCAGCTGACGGTAGAAAGAGCCCCATGATTATAGATAGCTTGCTTCTAAGGCTTTCTACTCCTCTTCTCTCCCTGGTCTGTAAATACATGGTGTGGTTTTCTCGATGTGGGTTTTTTTTGGAAGGGGGAAGGGAGCGGACTGCCTCTCTTTCCTTTCCCCTTGTTCTCCCTCCTTCCTTCTTTCTTGGCAAGAGGTTTCCCCATTTACAAACCCTCACGCAGGGAACATTTCAATTTCAAGCCTCAGTACAATCAACCACAGGCAAACCCCCCTCATGCTTTGGCACCAGAGCGTGAGACATTTCCCCCACCACCCTCCCTCCCCGAGCAAGCTGCTCTCCAGATGGATGCTCGTGGCTCTCCCTTGTCTATTCCCTTCGCCTCTTCGCTCCCTTGTCCCGGCGAGAGGGAAGGAGGGGGGCAGAGAGCAGAAGCATGTTTTGGGCAGGGGGGGAACAGGACAGAGCAGGACGCCTTGATCCCGAGCAGCTCAGCACCACCAAAGTCCTTAACTCCTTGCCTGGGGGACCTTCCCCTGCCCAG